>NC_085843.1:210521094-210633594 GCF_035594765.1 Anolis carolinensis
TTCTGATTTCAGAGTTTTTTAATACTGGTAGTCAGATTTTGTTCATTTCCATGATTTCCTCCTTTCTGTTGAAATTGTCCACATGCTTGTGAATTTCAGTGGCTTCTCTGATAATTGCTAGAGCGCTCCAGCATTTCTGGCTGACTTCTCTGATTGAGTTAGTCTGCAGTGCTTTACATGTTCCTTGAACATTTTTTTTTCCGTGTCAGGAGCAACCGGAATTGCTTCTGGAGTGAGAGAATTGGCCGTCTGCAAGGACGTTGCCCAGGGGACGCCCAGATGTTTTGATGTTTAACCATCCTTGTGGGAGGCTTCTCTCATGTCCCCGCATGGAGCTGGAGCTGATAGAGGAAGCTCATCCGCACTCTCCCCGGGTGGGATTCGAACCTGGCAGCTTTCAGGTCAGCAACCCACCCTTCAAGTCACAAGGTTTTTATCCCCTTGGCCACCGGAGGCTCCATTCCTTGAACATGAAAGGAACATGAACATGAAAGGCATCTCAGACTAACTCAACCAGAGAAGTCGGCCATAGCAGAGCACTTGAACCAACTTGGACACAGTATATTATTTGAGAACACAAAAATGCAGGCCATACAGCCCTGAAAACTCACAACAACCCCACTCCTCTGATAACTGTATTTGTCTCTATCCAGTACAGAGGATGAAGGAGAAACATACTTAGCTTGGTGCTCAAGAACTGAGGCATTATAAACCAAAGGCAAATATGTATTTAATAATGCAGTCCCGTTGTCATCATGCCAGTCTAATTGTCATCATTCCAACAGAGCAATCTGACATCAAATGAAACATATACCTATCCCTGCTGAGATTGCTGGGATAAGTCCCAGCAGTTAATTTGCACGCACTGGGGTGCACTGGGGGGGAATTTGAAACAAAAGACTAGAATTTTCCCTCTCAGACTTTTGAACAGCAATTTTTTTCTAATTGTAAAACTTCAGCCAAATTGTGCCTAATAATTCCTCCACAACAGTTTTAAAAGTGTATGTAATGAACAAGTTGTTGGCCACAACCCTCTCTTATATACTATGCTATTGTACACTGTTTCCATGAACAATTGAAGAAGTGATCAGGATAAAATACAGATTTTCAAATAGAGCAGGAGGATGGAAACAGAGCAGAAGGACATAAGTCCTTTTTGGGAACCAATTGTTCTAATCATCTCAGAGAAGAGAAGTACTCAAATTAAAAGAACTTTCCCCCCTAATAAGGATTATGGACATGATCACAAAAGACCTGATAAGTATCTTATGGAGAGGAGGTATGTTATCAAATACCATATCTAAACAAATAATTCAGCCCCAGTTCCAACCCCATAATTTTCAGTACTGTGCAACAGTCAAAAAAGAATGTCATGACAACACACATTCCTAGCATATCAGATCTAATTTATGTACTATATCCTGTTAACTGTGACTTTGCGATGTTTTTCATAGGAAGTATTAATAGAAATACAGAGTAGACAAAGCCTGAAAGGATAGAGCAGAAGAGTAAAAGTACTTGTGAATGTAATAGGTGACCCTCTAAACAGCACCTAAAATATGGCATTTAGCAGGTTAAAAGGAGGGTGGCTACATGATGCTACCAGTAAATCCCTGCTGATTTGCTACAATGGACGAAAGACATGCGTTAAAAAGGTCAGCCTATATCCTGATTCCAGCCAGAAAATGTGCATATTCATGTCACTTTATATCCCTGCACTCACGAAAAACACGTGATTTCCTTCCCTTCCCCCTATGTAGACTGTTCCAGCATATGCCCACTTTTTAAAAGCCCAAAACAACTGATCAGCTAATTGGGCTGTGAAATGGACAAACAGGTGGTTTGAAGGAAGCACAAACAGAGAGCAACCCTAATTTAAAGCTCATATTTTTGTGCTGTCTGGAAGCACCCTCACTCACCACTTCATCACATTGAAGCAGGGAAGTGTAGAGCTCAGTCTTACTCAGTTTTTAAATAAAACGGATGATTTCCTTACCTTCATCACACTGTTTATCTGTGGTACTTCATGGTACTCACCATTCTTTCAGTAGATTTGCCATCACACTAGGCACCATCCACCATGCCTAGTCCCCTGGGCGGAAAAACTCACTTTGAAATGTCAGCTTTACATGACTTTGCGGAAACAAGGAAGCTCTCTCTCATTCTCTCTCCCTTCCTCCCTCGCTCATCTTGGCAAACTATACCTCCCAGGACTGCATAGCATGGAGACATGGTGTAATAATAACAACAACAACAACATTTAAAATGGGTCCTGACTGCATTTATTCTCCAGTGCACATGCATCCAGAGAAGGGTATGGACTTTGGGAAACTATGTCTCCCAGGACTGCACAGCATGGAGACATGGTATAGTAATAATAATAATAATAATAATAATAATAATAATAATAATAATAATAATAATAACAACAACAACAACAACAACAACAACAACCCTTTTCTCCCAGCTTTCCCATGCAACACAAGGCACAGACATATCAGGGAAGGGAAGGGAAGGACCAAAAAAGGCTATTTAAAAAAAATAAATTGTTCTGTCAAAGTAAAACATCAGTGAGCAAAAGATAATGCTTTCCCTAACAAGGGTACTTTTGGCTCTCCCACAATTTTCCCTCCCACAAATTGGGGAAATATTTCATTTTAAACCTGAGAATTGGCCAAACATCTAGATCATTACCAAAACTGCAGTTCCCCATCACCTCCTGAAAAGTTTGAAAAGAATGCTGGCCCCACACTTAAAATATGCAAAGAAAATATACTTGAAGCCAAACAAATGTGATGGGAGTAGTGGCTTCCCGGATTTTAAGTGTAGCACTCAGTGGAATTTAGTAAATATGATTAAGTGGTTAGTTATGTTTGATAAAAATATTTTTCTATCTTTTAGAAGGACAAATTAAAAACAAGTTATCATGAGCTTTCAAAAAAACCTCCAGCCAACTTTAGTGCAGTAAAAGTCTAAATGTACTCACTTCATATAAAGTTTCTTCAGTGCCTTGGAGCCTTATGCTGTACCCAGTTGATTGACAGATTGATTGGAGGTACCAGCAAGATTAAGTTTTAAAGGAACTTTTGATGTTCATTACTTCTTAAGTGTGTCCTTATTAGAAATTGCACAGTTGGGCTTGTACAACTCTCAGAATAAGAGGAGTCTCTGATTCGTACAAGGTCTTTCCAACCACTGTTGCATTAGAGAATGTCTGAACTGAGGAAATTAAATTCATCAACTGGGTTATATGCAAGAAATTGCTTCCAACTACTCATGATGCAGTTGGACCTCATAAATTGCTTAATCTAGTAATCACATGTTAAATGTACAGTTGTCCACCCACAGGTGGAATATCATGTTCCCTAAGTATAGATGGAACAGCTATGAATTCTAATTCAATAATTACTTTCATTCTCTTTTAGAAGACAATTAGAATTATAGATGTTATTGTTGTTGCTCTCCATTTTGTAACTATTTCGTGTCATTTTAGTGTGTAAGGATATCATAAAGACTCATGGATTCACCCCTCATGAGGGCAAATCCATGGGCTCCCAGTAGGGATCATGGAGAACCCGTCACTCTACACCCCACATCACCTGCCCTATTTTGCCTCTCATCCCATGGAGAAAGCAATGCTGCCCGGCTTCCCCCCATTGTTAGAAAGGCAACACGGCAAGGCTCCTGTGCTGCCACTACTGCGCCATGCACCACTTCCTCTCCCTTTTCAGCATGGACTCCAACCGGGGTGCAAGATCAGCAGCCAGGCTGCTAGGAGGAGCTAGCTACTGGGAGCGAACCATGCTTCTCCTGAAGCAGCTCCACTGGTTGCTGATAACTTACTGGTCCCAATTCAAAGTGCAGGTTATGACCTATAAAGCTCTAAACAGCTTGGGTCCTGCTTACTTGCATGACCATTTCTCCCCCTACGAACCAGCGCAAATCTGCCGGGGAGGCCCTACTCTTGCTCCCACCTCCGTCGCAAACACAGCTGGTTGGGATGTGGGAGAGGGCCTTCTCGGTGGTGGCCACCCAACTCTGGAACTCTCTCCCTAGGGAAATTAGATTAGCACCTACCCTGGCAAAAATTTGAAGACTTGGATGTTCCAACATGCATTCGAATTGTAGGTCCATTTTCATCACCAGTCAGTCTTAACTATTTACTACCCAAATCCCCAGCACTTTACCCTATTCCTGAATCTCATTGCCTTCCATTTTTGCACAGGCCTGCCTTCCCTGTAATTTCTGAATAGCCCCACTGTTTAGTCCTGATGCTCTCTATATATTTTATTAATGTTATTTTACTGTTATTGTTTTAATTATATATGCTGTTGTATTGTTTTATCTGTTGATCGTGTTTGGTCCCCATGTGAACCTTTCCAAGTCCTTTGGGGGGATGGAAGTGGGTTATAAATAATGTTTTATTATTTATTATTATTATAAGTACATATGTGTCATGTGAAGGGCTCCATGCTGAAAGTGGAGGTGAAGCAGCGTATGACACATACATCAGTCCATGTGAAGTAGTAAATCTGATTAGTGTGACAGTTATGAGTGCAAAATACCTGCAAAGTAATTACATAATTTTCCCCCCAAGGTACCACCTTCTGTCACAATTTCCCAAACAGGAAGAAAAATTACAACCCATGGAATTTTTGAACTCAATCAATTGATTCCACCTGGTTTATTCAGGCCACATACACATGTGTTGAAAATCCTCAAGGCCTGATGTGAAATGCTAGTGGTTCCGCTTAGGGAACTCATTGTTGTGGCTGAGATTAGTAATTTGAGGTTGTAGTTCTGCATGTTATTTAGACTGACACACCTAATCCATTTTCCTCCATGCCAAAATGCTTCAGGAATTGTTATCTTTTCTATTTCATAGATCATATGAGACCGAAATAAATATGTCAATGAAATTTCACCTAAAAATGTACAAAAGATAAATTGTGTAAGTTACATAAGTCTCAAGGAAATTCATGAAGAAATAATGTGTGATAACATAGGAGTGTAACACTGTAGAGTAGTTTTCCAGATTCATCTTATCATTAACCAAACCTGATATCATTTTTATTTTTTGCTTGGAAGGCAGCCTATTTCCTTCTATCTATTCATGATATTACAGTTGTGCAAAAAATGTCTACTACCGTGTTTCCCCGAAAATAAGACAGTGTCTTATATTAATTTTTGCTCCCAAAGATGTGCTAGGTCTTATTTTCAGGGGATGTCTTATTTTTCAATGAAGAAGAATTCACATTTATTGTTGAACAAAAAATTGAACAATTATATACTGTACAGTAGTTGTCATCATAAACCAGCATAACCAGACAAACTGTGAATCCTATGAAGAATTTCTTGTTACTACCAATATTTCCATGCACAACACTCTATGGTACATACATTTACCGATCCTGCATGCTCTGGTGTTCTGTTTGGCAGGTGCCGGGCATGCTTCCAAACACAAACTTTGCTAGGTCTTACTTTTGGGGAAGGCCTTTTATTTAGCAATTCAGCAAAACCTTTACTAGGTCTTATTTTCTGGGGATGTCTTATTTTAGGGGAAACAGGGTATGATGTTGTTGTTTTTTAAAAAATAATGATTTAAATGGTCTATATTTCTTAGAGTCAAGCATAGATCCTGAGGCAAATTGGGGTTGAAAATCTGGCAAGGATTGCAATAGATGTTAGGCCTGTGCAATAATTGAAAAAATGTTTGAATGTTCATTAATAAGTTAGGGGTGGAATCATTTATAAAGTGTTTCTAAAATAAATGTAACTGTGACATAACGATATAACATTTTTGTTACTTTTTTGTTAAGTAATTGTGCCAAAGGGGAAACTTCAGGGGCCCCTTTCTCCCACATTATTAGAGCTATCTGCATGAAACTTGCTACAACTGTAGAACACATTTACCACTGTTACCCCTCCAAGTTTCAGAATGTTTCACTCATCCACCAATCTTTGAAGATTTTAAAAAGCTTTTACAAACTTTTTTTTAAAAAATAAAGTTTTTCTTCTTGATTTTTTTTACCATAAGCAGGGAAATATTCCTCTCAAGTTTTAGAATGATTTGCCCATCTACTCATTTTTGGGGAATTTTTAAAGCTTTGACAAAAACTTTTTTTAAAGTCACAACAGCTATCCCTTTCTTCCCAGCACAGAAATTTACTTACTAGAAGTATCCATCACAGTCCTCCTCTTTGCAGGTTCAACTCTTATTGGTTGCTGCTACAGAGGGACAAATCTCTCCCCTATTCTGATTGGGGCTTTCTAATGCTGAGCAATGTAGTTTAGGGCAGGGCCTTTTGCATTCTCTGCCATAGGGCTCCTCACTTATCCAAACTACATTTCCCAGAATTCTGTACCTTCTAAGTCTCTTTCCCAGTAAACTCTGCTTTCTCCTTGCTTAATTTAAAGTGGAATGGCAGTCTTTTTGGCTTTGTTTTGTTTGCTTGCACTAAAAATGAAACTGACTTTGGTAGGCTTCCGAGGTTTACAAACTTTAATGAATTTGATCTGACTTACAACCAATGAAAAATTTGCACAGCCCTATTAGAAATGCAGTAAATTATAATTCTAAAACACAAATTAATCATTTCAATCAACCACAACTGGTTTAAAAATAATTTTAATACTGCTGAAGTATTTTTTCATGTGTACAGCATAATGTACAGAAACATGAATCAACCACCGCCCCTGACAAATTGCTGTTCTTCGCCTTTATTATAATTGGTTGTCAACATATTTTTATTAACCCTAAATATTTTGACCCAATTTTTAGTAAGATCTGTTCCCTGTGCTTCCAAAAATCTAGATGTAACCTGCATTTGTGGAATTGAATCATACTCACCCTCAAAAACTAACATGAGGAGTCACATATCAATTATCTTCTTGTTAGTCTCAAATAGAATAGAGCGACTGAATGAATGTGAATTGCTAAATCAATCTTTGTGTATTTTTAATCTGATTGCTTTAATTTATTAATTTGTAAGTAGTAGAGTTGGAATCATATGTCCCTCCAGATATTGTACTGTAATTCCTAGCTTTTGTCTATTGCCTATATGGTCTAGAACTGGAGAAAGCTATAAGCCACCAACATTTTGAGGGTCACGTAATTTCCACTCCTGTGCTTTATTTTCATAACTTGGGGAAACAACAGTATGTAAAGAATGTAACAATTTAAAAACAGAGATAACTCTATAATTTGTCCCAAAGAAAGCTGAATTGTGAAATTTTCTGCTATAAGGAAATCACTGTGGAAACTTTCAAATGTTGTTTGGGTATTTGTGGCATGGAATGATAGGTTCATATACACAATTCCCTGAATCTCTTCCAGTAAAAAGAGTATTCTGGAATTCTGATCTATTGACAGCCATCCAGTTCCAAGGCAGTGATGTAGTTGGAACAAAGTATGGTGCATTTTGTTAGCAGCTGCAATTTCCATGTAAATTTCCATGGTTAGTACTGACAAAAGGCAATTTATTGTAAAGTTTATACTGGTTCAGTGAAGGAAAACAAGGAGCGGAAATATCAAATTCAGAGATCCAGATGGAGTAAGAATGAAGCACCATTATTTCTATGATGAGATGCATCAATAAGTTACAGGGAACTGATACTGACAACAACAACAATTGTGCGGTTTTCTGGCATTGTATATTTCTGCTGCTTCTGTGACTGTTCATTTGTATTTTGATTCTGTAGCCCACTTGTTGATGGATGTCCAGAATCAGCAGCATCCACCATGGTCCTTTTTATCCTAGGCAACGACCGAGCCAGTATAGACTTCGTTTTGGTTTGTTTCTCCATAATGCTAATGGGTTAGGTGCTCTTAGTTCCACTCCTCAGCTGAGACCTCTCTGGCTTCATTGGACCTGCCGGTAGTTACACTACCACCAGCACAGATCTCAGCATCCTTGGAACAGTTAAGCCCCCACCACCACCACCACCACCACCACCACCACCACCATGACAAGGTGGCACCTATCAGGACCTCAAGATTGAACTTCAAAGACTTTGGCAGAAACTAGTACAGGTGGTCCCAGTGCTGATTTGCACATTGGGTGCCATGCCAAAATATCTCAGCCAGCATTTGGAAACAATAGATATTGACAAAATTACGATCTGTCAATTGCAAAAGGCCACCCTACTGGGATCTGCGCACATTATCCAAAAATACATCACACAGTCCTAAACGCTTGGGAAGTGTTCGACTTGTGATTTTGTGATACGAAATCCAGCACATCTTTCTTGTTTGCTGTGTCATACTATATCGTTGTGTCAATAAGAATAATAATAACAACAACAACAATAATAATAATTTTATTTCTTACCCACTTCTCCTTGTGGCTCAAGGCTAGTTACAACATCACTAAAAACACATACTTATCTAAAAACATTCTATAAAATACACATATTAAAACATATTTCTACAAAATACATATTAAATTACACAGAACAAAGATTAAACATAAAACACAAGGTTAAAATTTGTGATTAAAACTGGCTGGATAGGCCTTCTAGAAGGGATAGGTCTTCAAATGTGTTTTAAATTCTGACAGTTCATTTAGTTATGAGATCTGATCCAACAGGTCATTCCACAGTCGTAGGGCAACCAAAATTAATTTGGGGTGGTGCTGGTAGTGGCAATAAAAACTCATGTTTTGGCTTGATGCTAAAGAGAAACCAATCGAAGAGGGAGGAAAATGGTGGAAATCCATTGGCAGGTGAAATCCCCACATGCAGAGAGAATGGAAATGATACTGCAGCACCACTTTTTCAGGTGGCTTCGCGGGGGGAAACTACTTGCTGTCAACTATAGTAAGCCCATACAGAATGAAACACTTCACCATCAAAGTGCTCCTCCTTACATTGTCAAAACATGTTGGCAAAATTGAAGAGATCATATCAGTTAAAATTAGATGTAGATATGTCCCACATGCTCCTATTGTTACATTGGTAGTGCTTATGAAGTATAAAAAAGTACTTTCAACTGAAGAGACAATCCAAATTTAATTCTGACCTGCAGTGTTCCTACTAGTTTCTTGCAATATATAGCCACTCCAGCCCAAAACCAGGTGTTTTTTCTTAGCTGTATTTTAAACCACCTCCACCCCAATAGTCCAATTACTCCAGTCAGCCAGCAGGCAGGCAGATCTTTCATCGATGTTGGCAATGGCCAACCTTTTAAAGACATGCCTTATGACTCCTCATTCAAATTTCTACCTCACCCATGCTAGCTGTCATTAAAGGAAATACTGTAATGCAGCTATCAGTGGACATAGTATAGGTCACATGTGGATACCAATGCATGTGAATAGCAATACCTCCTAGAAGAGATAACCTAATTTGCTGCCTCTATCACTGCTCAGTCATTCAAGGGTTTGCTCTAATGGCAAATCTGTGAAGTACCTTTGGAGAAGGCAGTTGTGGGACAACCAGCCAGCACCCCTTGACAGCACTCTTGCTCCCTTTCAATCAAATGGTTCACAATGTTGTTCAAACAGATATACAGTAGAGTCTCACTTATCCAAGCTAAACGGGCTGGCAGAAGCTTGGATAAGTGAAAATCTTGGATAATAAGGAGGGATTAAGGAAAAGCCTATTAAACATCAAACTAGGTTATGATTTTACAAATTAAGCACCAAAGCATCATGTTATACAACAAATTTGACAGAAAAAGTAGTTCAATACACAGCAATGTTATGTTGTAATTACTGTATTTATGAATTTAGCACCAAAATATCATGATATATTGAAAACATTGACTACAAAAATGGCTTGGATAATCCAGAAACTTGGATAAGCGAGGCTTGGATAAGCGAGACTCTACTGTATTTCATATTGATTAATGAGTCCACGCCCTGTGGATCAGATTATTCAGAGATGTCATTGGGCATCCATGACTCATGTGTGTTAGACTGACTATGTAAAAAATAGTAATTTATATGGAAGTCATTCATTTATTTGGAGGAATACAACTATTGCTCCTCTGACTGACCTGTTTGAGTAGAAAGTGTTGACTATCAAAAGCCCACAGCAATTCAGATGAGCATCTCTTACCCGGAATTTCAAAGTCAAAAATATTCTAAAACCCAAACATTCCTGTAAGGGTAGTTAAAACAGTAACACCTTTACTTTCTGATGGTTCAAGGTATATACACTTTGTTTCAAGCATAAAAGCAAGGGTGTCAAATATTTTGGCCTCCCTGGGCCACCGTGGAAGACGACAAATTATCTGTCATGAGAAGACAACCAACATCAATAGCACAAGCAGCACTACATTTGGAGATTGCAGGCTGACGACCATGTGGATGGCCAAAGAAAAGATGGATGGACACTCCATCAACAAAGACATGCATGCCCGAAACAAAGTCCTGTGGAAATAACAGTCACAGTGCTAAACCCTACATTGGGAAAATAGCTTAGAAAGAAGAAGTATTTGTGTGTATACACAATGAGATCTTTTGGAGATGGGGTCCAATAATTAGCACAGAATAGGCATCTTATACAGTTCATTCTATACCTGTGTAAACATCATATTCTATGTATGTGATAACACTCTGCTCATAATGGTCTCCGTGACAACCCTCTAGTGGCTTCTTATTAATGGCAGCTGGCTCTTTCCTTGTCATTGTTAAGTCATCAATTGTGTGGCTACAATTCCCATCACAGTACTCTTCAGATGTGGCTAGATTCCCACCATTCTTTATTGGCCTCTACCCTCACTCTGCATATATAGGTTTCCATGGTCACTCTCTGCTCTAGTGGACTATTGTGGTTGCATATGATTCTTTCACAGGGCTCTTCAGATGTGGCTGGACTCCAACTCCCATCATCATCTATCATTCTCCAAGATCCGGTTGGGCTGCAACACCCATCAGCCCTTGACTTGATTATGAGAGCCATTACAGGATTGTTTGGGTCAATAACGCAGGCAAGGTTAGATTCTCTACCCTCTATAGCTTCTATCCCTGGTTTAGGCCCTACAATCATTTTTCCACTTTTGTAGGTTTCATACTCATGATGTTTTTTTATTCACAAGTTTGAAATATCACCTGCTCTCCCAAAACTGGGGCTGGCGTGTGAATATTCAAATGGCAGCCCTATCCCCAGGAGGTGGGTGAGGAGATTATTAAGGAGGCAGGTGCCATGATTGTTTGTTTCTTCTGGTACTTCCCTTCTTTTGTCCTGGTGAAACAAATACCTTGTTTCCCTCAAAATAAGACATACCCCAAGAATAAGACCTAACGTAATTTTTCAGCATTTCTGAGGATACTCAAAATATAAGTCGTATTTCAAAAATAAGCCATAGATATAGTTCATTTAAAAAGTCAATTTGAAAAAATAAGACTGCCCCTAAAAAGAAGCTCTAAAGCATCTTTTGGAGCAAAAATTAATATAAGACTCTGTCTTATTTTGGGGAAAATAGGGTACTTGTAGCATGTAGCAAGAGGAGGAGTTGATCCCATTCACTATTTGACTTACCCTGCAACTGTATCTTCCTCTTCCTGTGTTCTATGAATGTCTGTTTCACACAGGTAAAAGAAGGGAGGTATCATGGAAACAGGAACGCATGGCACACAGGAAGAGGAAAAACATTTTCCATTGTTGGAGCTTATGCCCTGGTTTCCAATGTGAAGCACACTCCCCACAGGGGGGCTTTTTATTTTCGGAGGGAGGGATTTGAGAATGAACTATCAACAGTACATTTTTTGTATTTCTTATTATTCCAGGGGCCACATATACAGTATATAAATAGGAATGTGTGTGTGGTGTAGTGTTTACAGGCAGGCCCGGAAAGCATGTGCATCTGCAGCCAAGTGCCTCTTACTTTAAGAGGCACTCGGCTGTAGGCATGAGTGCCTTCTGGGCCTGTCTGCATGCCACGCCACACATATACTCTCTTTCCAAGAAGAGTGCATGTGTGGTGTGGTGTGTACAGGCAAGCCTGAAAAATGCATGTGCTGCAGCCAAGGGCCTCTTCCTCTTCCTCTTTCCAAGTAGAGTGCACGTGTGGCATGGTGTGTGCAGGCAGGCTTGGAAAGCATGTGCACCTGCAGCTGAGTGCCTCTTACTCTAAAGAAAGAGGCGCTCAGCTGCAGGCATGCACACTTTCCAGGCCTGCCTGCACACCACGCCACACAAACTCTCTTTCCAAGGTGTAGCATGGTGTGTGCAGGCAGGCTCAGAAAACGCACATGCCTGCAGCCAAATGCCTCTTACTCTAGAGTAAGCACCGCTTGGCTGCAGGTTCTGGCAGGCACAGTGCTTTCTGGGCCTGCATACCACACACACACACACACTCTCTTTCCAAAGCAAGGAGGCATGTTCTGGGAAGCACTTGGCACAGAGAAAAGCAGGCTTGGAGCTGGGATCGGCTCCAGCTTGCTTTCATGTCGAGCTGACCTTTGTGTGGGGAAGGAGCTTCCCATTTCATGCTCCTGAAGAAACAAAAAACATGAAAGAAACAGTAGAAACAAATTCCATGCACAATTATACTAGACAGCTTTTATTTTCTTATGACACGAATTTTATTTGGATTATTTACTGGTTTTGTTTTATTCAAGGCTTCATGCTATATTCTGCATTAAAATTATTTACATTTTGTATTATTTTTGTAAGGATGAGGAAGTTGACCACTTTAGAAGATAGCCATTCTTTTCAGTGGATGAATTTTCTGTAATCATTGTTGTTTGGATCTACAATGCCATATAATGCAGCTGTTATTTTTTATGCCTACAGCATTGTCTTTTTGCATTAGGCTCTCTTTTTCATCATTCCTGTTTCCTCGCTCCAGATCCCTGAAACAATAATGAATTCATTTTATGAACAAAATATATGCATAGGCTACATTGTCAAACAGTGGCTGGCACCAGATATGAATAGAAAAGTTAATTTGCACTAAAGGTTTGGTTGCACTTAAATAGCATGCTTTAAATAACAGAAAACTTTAGACTAACTTGCTTTTTCAAAAAGTGCATGAGAACATGGACTAAATGTCCAAGGTTATTATACAGCTAAAGTATATTTTTCAAGCAACCTTTTATGAAATCTTCAAATGTATCAAGACTGCATAGAAGTATCTGTCTTATTTTCAGAACATATTGCCTTTGCTGTTACAAATTAATGATTTGTGTTCCAGATGTAAAGAGAGTTATTTAACTTAAATATCCAAATTCCTTCACAGCTATGCCAACAAAATCTGCCTCTGATTGGTTTTTAGCTACAGCAGCACCTTTTTGTCTGTGTCATTTGTACCAGATGCCATGGATTAATTGTTATTTAGTAGAAATTTTTAAAATGTTAACTAAATAGGAGAAGAAAAAAGAAACAGTGACTTACTGCTCTTTCCTTGCACATAATTGGAAATGTCTGCATGCCGTTGCAAACAAGATGATACTTGCAGCAAGTGAAATGAATCCGACGGTGAGATATAGTAGCACCTGTTTCTGGGTTGGATACTTTGATCTTTTCTTAGCCTCAATTCCTAAATAAATGTAACAATTCACAATATAAGAACATTTCATACTAACCACTTCATCCCACTTACTAAATTCCACTGAGTGCTACACTAAAAATCTGGGAAGTCACTGTTCTCATCACATTAGTTTGGCTTCAAGTTTAAGATAGAGCATTATTTCCGTACTTTAAGTGTGTGGGGCCAGCATTATTTTCAAACATTTCAGGAGGTGGTGGGGAAGTGAATTTTTGGTGACGATCTGGATGTCTGGCCAATTCTCTAATCTAATGGCATTGTTGCTCCCAGGTTTAAACTGAAACGTTTCCCCAATTTGTGGGAGGGGGAATTGTGGGTGGAACCCAGGCCCGGTTTGTCATGGACGCCGCTGAAGCCCCCGCCTCGGGCACAGTGCCTTCCTGGGTGCACCCGAAGCGGCGGTGGCAGCGGGCGGCGGCAGCAGCAGCGACCACTGGGTCACTCGCTGCTGAACCAGGAAGTATTTTTGTATTCTTGCGATATTTTGCGAGATCTCATGAGATTTCTGCGAGATCTCACAGAAATATCGCAAGATCTCGTGAGAATACAAGCTACTTCCTGGTTCTGCGGTGAGTGACCCAATAGTCGTCGACGCTGCTGCCACCCGCTGCCACCGCCGGTAAGTTTGGGATGGGGGGCGCAATTTCGGGCGGGGGGGGCGTGCGACCCTAGGTTGGCTTATCACCTGGAAAAACCTAGGGCTGCTCCTGGTGGAACCAAAAGTACCCTTGCTAGGGAAAGCATTACCTTTTCCTCACTGAGTTTTTATTTTGCCAGAACAATTTCCTTTTTTAAAAAAAATCCCTTCCTGGTCCTTCCCTTCCCTTCCCATACTATGCAGTCCTAGGAGTTATAGTTCCCCAAGGTCAATACCCTTCTCTGGATGCATCTGCCCTGGAGAATAAATGCAGTCAGGACCCATTTTAAATATTATTATTATTATTATTATTATTATTATTATTATTATTATTATTCCATGTCTCCATGCTGTGCAGTCCTGTGTACCATCATTTTCCAAGGTCCATACCCTTCTCATGGTGCATTTATAGTATGGAATGAATGTCCTTGCACCCATTTTAAATGCCATGGCTCTATGAGATGGAGTCTCCTGGAGCAGCAGAGAGAGAGACAGCATCGCCCCTTTCCCTCCCTCCCTGCTTCTGAAATTGAAGACACGTAACAACTGACATTTCAAAGAAAGGAGGTTTTTCCCCCACAAAGAACAGAAGGGAGGAATGGTGGGCGGTGCCTAGTGATTAAACTGTGATGGCAAATCTACTGAAAGAATGTTGGGTACCACTGAGTGCCACAGATAAATTTAACAGTGTGATGAAGGTAGGGAAATCATCTGTTTCATTTAAAAATTGCGTAAGACTGAGCTCTACACTTCCCTGCTTCAATATGATGAAGTGGTAAATGCTACTTGTTTGGTTTCAGGGCTGCCCCTATGGGTAAGAAAATCCATAGATGCTCAAGTCCCATTTTATACAATGGCATAGTAAAATGGCTTCCCTTAAATAAAATAGCAAATAATTCAGACACATTGGAAGCTAGCTTCAAACTACATTAAATGGTCAATGTAGATGGAGCCAAGCTCTATTTACCTGTTTCTTTGGTCATTTGTTCCACTGATGTCTTGTCTTTTATTGTTGAAATTCCATGTTCCTGTATGACATTGTTCAGAGTATGGACTTCATGATCTGAAAATAATCAAAACAAATCTTTCACATTTTTGAGTGGTGGCATGGTGTGCTGCAGTGACCACAAAGCAGTACATCTGAAGTTCAAATCTTTAATCAGCCTTTAACTCACACAATGGTTTAGTTGAGCCTCCATCCATTCACTTCCCTCCTCTCAATTTGCACTAAAGCAAACCTGTATTATGAGGAATGCTCAAGGAAAATATACTTAGTGACCTAGATCTCGGAAACAGAATGGAAAACAAGACAGCAGGCATTTCTCTCTGACTTAAAAAAAAGCTTTATTTACTTATTTCAAAACAATTAACTTGATACAGTTGTCTTGTTACATTGTCTATTCCCGTAGAACACAATTTAGGAACTACTGCATTAGAAGATAAGCGCCCAATCTAAGCAGGGAAACAGCTACTTACCGGTATCTTCAACTCGTTCTGCAGCTGCTTGGACTTTCATGTCTGCTAAAACAAAACATTTTAAGAAGAAAATATGTTATGAAAACTACAAGTTTGAAATATCCAATTTTCATCAGCTATACTTAAATACCTTTGGAAAAATTGGGGAAGATGAATCAAGACAATAGAATGACCCACAACTATTCAGGATCATTCTTAATCAAACTAATAGGTGATAAAACTAAAAGTTTCACATCAAAGACAAGAATGTTTACATTATATTGCTGCCTATGGGGCTATTCCTATTAGCATCTTTGATCAAATATCTTTGTAGTTTCTGGTATAACCCTTGCATTTGATGAAGTGGACCTTAGCCACTTATACCACAATAAGATAGTTACCCTGTTTCCCCTAAAATAAGACATCCCCAGAAAATAAGACCTAGTAGAAGTTTTGCTGAATTGCTAAATATAAGGCCTCCCCCAAAAGTAAGACCTAGCAAAGGTTTTGTTTGGAAGCATGCCCGCCGAACAGACCACCAGAGCATGCAGGATCGGTAAATGTATGTACCATAGAGTTGTACGTGGAAATAATGGTAGTAACAAGAAATTATTGATAGGATTTACAGTTTGTCTGGTTATACTGGTTTGTGATGACAATATAATGTTCTTTTTTTTTTTGCTCAACAATAAATGTGAATTCTTCTTCATTGAAAAATAAGACATCTCCTGAAAATAAGACCTAGAGCATCTTTGGGAACAAAAATTAATATAAGACACTGTCTTATTTTTGGGGAAACACGGTAGCTTTTGGCAAAGCTGTAAAACCCTGTTTTTTATGCAAAAGATTAATGGAATTATACCACTGGAAACGAAGATGTCTAATTCAACCAAACTCAATCAAAGAGACAAATGAAATGGTTATGAACATCAAAGGGCAGCAATGCATCTATAGCTACTAACATGTTTACTTTTAAATACATTTTCTAGAGCACAAATGAATCAATTGGTATGCAGATTGTTTGTCATTGAGACAGACCATGATTCAATGCTACGGAATCATGGCAGTGTAATAAGGACTTTCACTGCCAAACAGTGCTAGTGTTTCGTTAAACTATAATTATCATGCTTCCATAGCATTGAAACATGGCCATTAAAATAATGTGGAACTGCATTAATTCTGAGAGGTTGTTTGGCCTAAGAGAATGCCAAGCCAGATTCATGAAGTGGCCAAACAGAGCTGAAAGCATTACAACCTCATCAGATGGGCCTCCAGTATCGCCATGGCCCATTTGATGAGGTTGTTAGGTTTGGAGCAAATCCAGCAGTGCCCACCGGAGGATGTGGGGACCTGTCGCCCCACACTCAACATCATCCAACTCACCCGTTGCCCCATCCCACGGGAATAAGCATTGGCCACCCAGCTTCCCTCCATTGATCTCAATTGAGCATGGGAAGCCTCCCGTGTTGCCACTGCAGTGGCATGTACTGGTTTGCATTTCCCTTCACCATGAAGCCCAACCAAAATTAGCTGTATGACATGGAATGAGAGCTAGTGGGCTCCCTGGCGAAAGGGAAGGCAACTAACACATGTCATTATATTTACCCCTGTCTGATGAGGTCAGAAGTCTTCCAACTCCCTCCTCCAAGTACTATTAACTGCTATGATCCCCGTGTTTCTCAGGCTGGATCTACATTGCCATATAATCTAGATTATGGAATCAGATAACCCAGATTATCTGGTTTGAACTGGATTGTATGGGTCTAAACTGCCATATAATCCAGTTCAAAGCAGATAATCTGGATTTTATATGGCAATGTAGAAGGGGCTTCAGGCCCCTTCCACACTGTCCTTATAACACAGGATCTGATTCCAGTTTATCTGCTTATCCCAGTTATCTGCCAGTGGAGACGCATATAAACCAGTTTAAAGCAGATAATCTGGGATCAAATCCTGAGATATAGGCCACTAGTGTAAAAGAGGCCTCAGAGTCCCTTCTACACTTGTTTGGACTTCAACTCCCTGGAGCTTCAGCTGTTTTGACCAATGATCAGGGATTCTGGGGGCTAAAGCCCCAAACACCTGGAAGACCATCTTAGAATACACTACATACTACTCAGTAAAAGAAGTTCCCTGGTTCTTTTCTGAAGGTGCAGGCTACCTGTGGAATTCTCCTCAAGAGGCACGGTCTGGATATTGCTGACCAGGAAGGCTGCCAGGAGAAAGGGGAGCCAGACAGGTACCATCTCCATCCTCTTCATCTGAAGGGAATGCTCTTTACGACTTCAACAAAGAGACAGCAAACAATAAACAGGAGGGTAGGGAGGCTGCCTAGGGCTGAGATAGTTGCTCAGGGGGAGGCTGTTGGCCTTTATTGTAGCCAGGGGACCCCAATGTCATAAAGACCACTATTCCTGACCTCAGCACCAACTGTGCTGGGTGACTGCAGACAAGTTGTCTCAGGATGAGCTACAACTTCCAGGTTTCCTTAGCACACAACAATGGTAGATTGAGGTGTGCTAAACTGCAGTAATCCCACAGTGTATATGTATCCCAGAGTTTTTACAAGATCTTTAGCAGTCTCTACCAAAGAGTGCTGGTGCCTCAGAATTTTACCAAGCTCTGGTCTCTGAGAACCTTATTAAGCTTAAATTATCTGGTGGCAAAATATAGCTCAGCAGGAGAAGGTAAGGCCTTCCTAAACCTCTTTGTGCCAGAGATAGATACTCGCTTTTAAAAAAAATTACACCTTCCTAATTTATTTTGCAATATCTTCTGTCCTCTGAAATTGTCCATGTCTTTTTTTTCAACTCATGTCCCACCCAGCTTTAAATTGCCTGAATCCAACTATTAGTTCTAGCAATCTCATCAGAAATCCCTGACAAAGCATCCCTTTTCACTGGGCTTCCACGAGGAAAGAGGGATCAGCATGGCAAATCTGTCATCCCACACACAGTTCTCTCTTGGAAAAACTTTCCCCATGGCATTGCAATTCAAAAACAAAAAGGGAAAGTGATTTCTTATCAGGGAAGGTGGGGAAAGATTTGTTTACTTTCCTGAGAGCACCATATCTGGATCCTTTATCTGTTCCTCCATACACTGGTCAGCTGCAGAACATTTTATCTCTGCTTTTGGACTTCCTCCTGACTTAACATGTTTTTTTTACATGTGGATGCATGTTGTAGTGCACATTAGGGGCATGTGTTTTCTAGGTACCACCCCCCCCCCCCCATCACCACCACCATCCCACAGTAATACACATTATTCTGGATTTTACAGCATGTGTGGATGGAGTCTCATATAATAATAACAGCAACAACAACAACAACAACTTTATTTGTATAACCCATCTCCATCTCGGAGCAGCTCACATGGGGACCAAGCCCAGAGGTCAAAACAGATAAAAGTTAAAACACAACAGCAATATAATTAAAACAGTTAAGCAGTAAAATAAAACATCATAAAGTACATCAGCAGATATTGAAACTGAAAGGTGGAACTATTAAAAATTTATTTATTTATTTGTTTATTTATTTACAGTATTTATATTCTGCCCTTCTCACCCCGAAGGGGACTCAGGGCGGATTACAATGAACACATATATGGCAAACATTCAATGCCAACAGACAAACAACATACAGTATAGACAGACACAGAGGCATTTTAACATTTTTCCAGCTTCATGATTCCGGCCACAGGGGGAGCTGTTGCTTCACTGCCCACTAGTGGCTGTACTTCCTCATTCCTTTCCTCGTGTTTTGCTGGCAGTTTTATGGTGTTATAAATTAGTTAAATTAGCCTCCCGCATAAAGCGTACCTAAATTTCCCTACTTGTCAGATGCAACTGTCTTTCAGGGCTGCATTGGTCAACAGCAAGCCGGGCTATTTAATGGTCGGGAGCTTAACCCGACCCGGGCTTCGAACTCATGACCTCTCGGTCAGTAGTGATTTATTGCAGCTGGTTACTAGCCAGCTGCGCCACAGCCCAGCAAGGGAGAGGGAGGCATGTGCAAAATTCAGAACAAAAATCAGGAGTGGAAATAAACTGCTGGAGATCAGGCAATAACCAATTAAGACTGGGCAGTAATAAATTGCGAATGACCTATTATTCAAAAGTGTGTTGGACATCCATGTCTTCAAGTCCTTGCAGAAAGTGGACAGGGTGGGGGCCAATCTGATCTCCCTGGGGAGAGAGTTCCAGAGTCGGGGGGGCCACCACCGAGAAGGCCCTCACTCATATGCCATACTGGATCTTTGATTACTGAGTTCCTCTTTTCTATCATTGCATCTTTTCCCTGCGCTAACATTCTAAACCTCTTCATCTCTGAAAACCAAACCTTTCAACATCAGAGATAATCATGGTGGTGCCCTGCAGCATTCTGGAGGACACACGTTGAAATCATGCTAATGAATAATGAAGAGTACATGAAAGCACAAAACAACTAACTTTTTGAACAATTTATTGAGAAGCCTAATATTTATTCCATAATGCCTATATTTCCACAAATAATGAAAAATACATTTTCTAAAAGATATGGACACAGAATCACAGGACTACAGTTTTTAATCTTACAAAAGTGATGAGAACAAAATGTAGATTAAATATCTTTTATCCAAAATAAGGGAGCAGAAATCTTTTAGATTTCAGATTTTGGAATACCTGCATTTGCACATATATACATAATGAGATCTCTTGGAAATGAAATCCATGTCTAAACATGATGTTGACTTGTTTCATATACATCTTATACACTTAGCATGAATATTTGTAATAGTTTTGTGCATGAAACAAAGTTTGTGTACATCGAACCATCAGAAAGTAAATGTGTCACTATTTCAGACACCTCCAAGAACAATTTTGGAATTCCATATAAGGTATACTCAATCTATAGAGCTTTTAAGCCCAGATTAGTTTCATGGGTATTTTTCCATAAGGTCAAGCATTTCCCTATACATGCGCTGATGAGCATCAATGCCCCAAATGAAATCCCAGTGGGTCCAGTCAGGCAACTCCTCATAATGAATCAAACTAGTGATGCGAGACAGTAGTGCTGCAGATTCCTTTGGTTGGCAAATCCAATCATGTCCTCCACTCCACAAAGCAATTGGCACAACAACTTCTTCTATGCTGTAAAAAGGTGGAGTAGTCTGGGAAAAGGCAAATATCATGAGTAAGGGATATATCATGTATGTAGATTTCAGCTAATTCAAAACTCAGAGAACATATGAGGGCCAACAACCTGCAACACAAGGAGCAAGGAATAAATCTATACAGATACTGAAACAATGAAGAGGTAAAGAACAAAGAAAGGGAGGAGAGGAGGAAGGCAGAAAAGTAGGGCCCAGAGATTAAATACAACAGGTGATAAGGTTCCTAAATGTTCTATATTCAGCACCCAA
Source organism: Anolis carolinensis (assembly GCF_035594765.1). Taxonomy (NCBI): domain Eukaryota; kingdom Metazoa; phylum Chordata; class Lepidosauria; order Squamata; family Anolidae; genus Anolis; species Anolis carolinensis. Next base: position 210,542,082 of record NC_085843.1, read on the forward strand.
CTTTTCTGGAGGGAGCTGCTTTCAAGTTCTGTAAAGCATTCCTAACAACATTCTCAAAAATTACAACTTAAATATTATGTAAACACACATAACTGTGGGACACCATTGTTTTAAACAGATGTTTTGGAAAAGACGTTGAGAAAATCAGTAAAATCCTAATTTGACGTTCATGCAATGTTATGATTAGTTGTTGTCTATATTGTACATTCTGTACTTTTATGACAAAATATAAGACATCTCAGAAATGATGTTTGGATTGGATAAGCAAAGTGTTTATTCCTGAAGTTTTGCAAAAGTACAGGACATACTTTAGGACCCATGCATTTAATATTCATCCTCTTCCAAGCTACATAAAGACCCAACACATCTTACCTGGTTGTATATTTCTTTGTTCTTAGAGCCATAGTCAAAATATCTGAATTCCCCTGTTTTCCTTGACTGTAAAATGAAAGAGAACAGAATAGATAAGCAAATAGATGTTAGCCTTGTAGGAGGAGGTTTAAATATATTCTGTACTACTTGGAATGAGAAGCCATGAAAGAATATGGAAGTTGCCACAACCCAGAGTAGGTAGGTCTGTGGTCGCTTCTATACTGCCATATATAATCCAGATTTATCTACTTTGAATTGGATTATATGACAATGTAGATTCAGATAATCCAGTTCAAAGCAGATAATGTGGATTACCTGCTTTGATCATTTGGATTATATGGCAATGTAGAAGGGGCCAGTGTCACCATTCTAGAGGGAGCCCCTTCTTCATTCTCTATTGACCTATCAATTTCACATTACTTTACACACTGCTCACAGAACTTGCTGAATGCTACTGACATCAGAGCATGTAATAGGCAAACTTCATTGTTTTATTAAGAACTAAGATATGCCTATGGGACTTTGGGCATTGTAGTCCACCAAGCATGGAAGAAGACATCTTTATGTATTTTGCATCTCCAGTATTCCCCCTGATGGGATTTAATTATTTTGCTTTATCGCCTCAGAAGTTATATAGTTTCTATAGAACATTTTATGTATGTTTTCTCTAATGGATCAAGTTATGGAAAATTTAAAACCTCATTTCCAAAAATATTCCAATTTTTCCAAATTAATATTTTCCCCTAAATCTTTATCCTATGAAATCATTGCTGTTTTATTTCATTATCTATTAAATTGTACTGTAAAATGTATTTGTATAATCTGGAAATTAGTCCTTTATTACCCTTCTCCAAAATGTTCTCCAGTTCTGGGGAAAATCCAACTTTTTATCTTTCATAAATCTGTCATGTAGTTGGAAGTAATAAAACCAGTTGTTTATTCCTAATTCTTATCTCCCTTTTAGTTTCCATTGCCCTTTTTATTTGCTATAGGTTCTCTTTTCCTCATTAAATGCTGGATTTATCACTGTTTCCAGAGGTTGCAGCCATAGAGGTGTTTTTTACTCCATCCCCACCTTGTATCTCTTCCAGACTGTAAGAAGGCTGGCTTTTATAATGTGTCTATTAAAATCTTTATTGACCTTTTCTTTTTCTTACCATATGTACACATGCCATCTAAATCTTAAGATGTATCCTTCTAAGTTAAGTAAAGCACAATTTTCTATTCAAATCCATTCCTTTATCCAGCTAAAGCTTGTTGCTTCATAAAAATACCTAAGATCTGGGGGCGCTAATCCCCCTCTGTCTTTAGCATGTATTAAGTTCCTGTATGCAATTTTAACTTTTTTGTCCCATTCCATATGAATTGGACCAAATCCCTTCTCCATTGTTCAAAGATCTTAACTCCCATAAGTACTTGTAAATTTTGAATAAAAACAACATTTTTGGTAAGACCATCATTTTTATCACAACTACTCCCCTCATCCAAATTAGTTGGATTCTTTGCCATCTTTCTGGGTCTTTTTTATCTCTTTCCATGCTTTTTCCTAATTATTTTGGTATAAATTGTTATTTTATTAGTAATTCATAATCCTAAATATTTTAATTTTTTACAGTCTTACAGGCTGACAAATTCTCCAATTTTTCAATGTTTTTGTTAACTTTTTAGTTAAGAACATGGATTTCCCTTTACTTATTTTTAATCCCGCCACAGATCCTGTATACAGTGTTCCCTCGCTAGTTCACGGTTTGTTTTTTGCAGATTTGCTGTTTCATGTTTTTTTAATAAACACTAAAATAATAGTATAAATCATAAAACAATATTATAAATCCCTCTTTCTACTTCCTTCCTAAGGAGAAGCCTAAGGAAGGAAGGAAGGAAGAAGCCGAAGGGAGAAGCAGTTTTGTTTTCGCCTCACAAGGCATGTGCATGCTTGAGAGGCGAGGAGGTGACAGAGATGCTACTTGCCAGTGACATTGTAAACAACACAAATATAGCGTCCCTACTTCATGGTTTTTCACCTATCACAGGTGGTCCTGGAACGTAACCCCCGCGATAAGTGAGAGAAAACTGTATAGCAATAGTTTCCATTAAACTTTGAATACTCCTTATTGGGTCTTTTATGATACACACCATGTCATTGGTATAAACCTTGACTTTAAATACTTGTCCTTTTATTTTCACCCCTTTAATATCACTGTCTTCCCTAATCCTAGTATTTAATACTTCCAACATCCATATGAACTGTAGAGGTGACAGTGGACAACCTTGTCTTGTTCTTTCTTGTATCTCTTGTATTTCTTGTATCATTTGACATTTGACCATTTATCCTTAATTTAGCTTTTTGTTTTGAATAAATAATGCCGACTGCCCTTTTAAATCTTTGACCCACCCTATAGCAGATCAATACTTTTTATATGAAGTCCCAGAGAACATCATCAAAAGCTTTCCAATTATCTAAAAACAATAACACAACTTCTCTGGTAAACAGAATTTATTCCTAACTGTTGAACAGAATTCAGTTACTATATTGCTTATGGTAGCTATTTACCATGAACGCAGAGCTCTGTGAATTCATTCTTTTTGTTAACATTTAACATAGACTAGTTGTATTTATGTGGTAAAAGCCTCAGGAAACAGTTTCACTAATTCAGAGCACTAATATGTAACAGCTTAAATACTTAAAACATAAAAATGAGAATAAAAATACAACATAAATGATCCAGCAATTTGGCAATGAATAGACAAAGGCCTGTTTATTTTTATTTTTTTGCCAGCCCGAAGAAAGAGCCAAGAGAAAACCAAGGGAACCAACTTCTCCCTTGGGAAGGAGTTCCACAAGCTAAGACCAGACCCAAGAAGGCCTTCTAACATGTTCCCATCAAACATGCTCTTGGTGGTGGCTGAACCAAAAGAAATCCCTTCCCTAAAGATTTCATAGTGAGATGTGGTCTTTCACAGCATCCTAAGCCCAAGTCATACAGAGTTTTATAAGCCACACTGTGATTGGAAACAGATCTGTGGCCAGATTATTGCCACAGAGAAGTTATGTTGTATGTTATTTCAGTGTTTGCTATTTCAGACATCTTTTCATTAAAACTGCAGATATGTGTGTGTGTGTGTGTGTATTGTGTTAGTCTCATTTGGGTTACTCTACCTGGCTCCAATGGATTCCAGTTTTTACAGAGGTGTAATCTGGGAACATGGATACATATACATCTGATCGGCTCTGTAAAGAAAAAAAAGTTGTGTAGAAAACATTTTTCACTTTAACAGAGATTTTTTAATAGGGAAAGGCAAGAAGTTGTGACAATCTTTTTGGATGCTATTTTTTGTTCAACGAGAAGCCAAAAGTCGTCATGAAAAACTGTACAAGGGAAACCGTGCAAAAAGGACTCTAGCAGCACCTTGAGGATTAGCTGAGTTATTTTGCCACAAGCTTTCTTGAATTTTAATTTCCTTCATTGGATGTGTGTCACAGGGCTACATGGTTATTAGCCTTCTCATAAACCTTTAAAGGTTGTGTAAGGTTATTCAGATCTATCAGGCTTAACAGTATGAAAATCCTGAGTTTGTTTAAGAACAGTGGTCAGAACATTGGATCTTTGGATCTCGTCACATTGAGGTCCTCAAGCTGGGGAACAGTGGGGGCATCCATGGGACAGCGGGGCAAATCTGACAGGCAGTAGGGAAAACCGAAGCATCCTAGGAAGGAGCTGGAGCACAATGTGATTAGGTGCTTTGACTCACTCACTATTGAAGGTAAATATAATATAATGTAGCGGGGGGGGGGGGCTTGAGGGGCTTCACCCCCCCCCCAAAAAAATTCTCAGGGTGGTCCATGAGAAGGTCTTACTGGTATTATTTAAACTGTTATGTTTATTCATATCATGATCTGATCACCATGCTCAATATATCCCATATGCATGGGGGTATTGGGATAACAACACAAAAGGTTTGCTAGGGTAGATTCTCTCTCACTCAGATTCAGCCCCCCCCCCCCCCCCCGGAATCAAAATTCTGGCTATGGGCCTGCCTGCAATAGTGGGTAAGCCCCTCACTGACAGAATTACAGACTGATTGCATTAAGTATCATATCTGATTGAATGTAATACACACCTTTTTGGCCAAATTACATTTATTTATTTATTTATTTATTTATTTAACATTGAGAAAATTAGGATACACATTAGATTAGATGGCACATTAGATTCAAACTTGAAAGGCACCACTAATAACACTGCTATGCCCCCCTTGAGAATACCCCCCCTCGTCGGTATCTTTTATTCAGTTTACAGGTGCTAAAGGTAAAGGTAAAGGTTTCCCCTGATGCTAAGTCCAGTCATGATTGACTCTGGGTTGGTGCTCATCTCCATTTCTAAACCAAAGAGCCAGCGTTGTCCATAGACATCTCCAGGTCATGTGGCCGGCATGACTGCATGGAGCACCGTTACCTTCCCGCCGGAGCAGTACCTATTGATCTACTCACATTGGCATGTTTTCGAACTGCCAGGTTGGCAGGAGCTGGGGCTAACAGTGGGGGCTCATTCCGCTCCCAGGAATTGAACCTGGCACCTTTCGGTCTGCAAGTTAAGCAGTTCAGCGCTTTAACACAATGTGCCACCAGGGGCCCCCAGGTGCTACTCTATGGAAAAGGGGAGGTTTTGTAGTGGTTCTCATTAAATTTGCCCAGAATTTGAGGACTGGTTCTCTATGAGACACTATTAGACCCATCTTCAATATTTTCCCTGAATGGTTCATAGATATTGTTATTTAATATTTTACTTTGAACATGATCTCTACTCTACAAATTGCTCTGGATTGAAAAGTAGCAGTATCTGCTTGTCATTCCCTAGATGGGGTGATTGAAGCCTGCTGGTCTGCTTCTTCAGGTCATATCAAAATAGAAACATTGCAAGGGTGAATGACACAAGTGAATGAAAAAACAGTAATGACAAACAAGTAATGAAAAGAATTCACTTTTGTAACTAAAATAATGGGAGCCTTTGGTGGCGCAGTGGGTTAAACCGCTGAGCTGCTGAACTTGCTGACCAAAAGGTTGGAGGTTCAAATCCGGGGAGCAGAGTGAGCTCCTGCTGTTAGCCCCAGCTTCTGCCAACCTAGCTATTCAAAAACATGCAAATGTGAGTAGATCAATAGGTACCTTTCCAGCAGGAAGGTAACGGCTACATGACCTTGAAGGTGCCTACAGACAACACCAGCTCTTTGGCTTAGAAATGGAGATGAGCACCAACCCCCAGAGTCAGACACGACTAGACTTAACGTCAGGGAAAAACCTTTACTTTTAACTAACTAAATTAATTGATAAAAGCAAGAAACAAAGTAGACCATGCAAGGCTCTCTCCCCCATCTATGAAATTACAGGCAGACACTCAAACAGGACTAATAATAATCTATATATATAAAAGAGTGATGGCATCACAGCGACTCACAAAACAACAAAAGTACAGGCCCCCCAACCTCGAAATTTGACAACACAACCCATCATCCACGCCTCTAGGTTGATACAACAAAAAGAAAAGAAAAATAAAGTCCTAATTAGAGGGAGAGCAATATTTTTTTTATCCAATTGCTGCCAGTTTAGAGGGCTAATCTCTGCCCACTTGGTCTCCTAGCAACCAGCCAAGGGACAGCCAGGCTTCAGTTAGGAGACAGGCAGATTTAGGCCTCACTTAGGATTCTTCCACAGATTATCTAATTTGCACTGGATTATATAGCAGTGTAGACTCAAGGCCCTTCCACACAGCTATATAACCCATTTATCATCTTATATTATCTGCTTTGCACTGGATTATCTTGACTCCACACTGCCATATAATCCACTTCAGTGTGCATTCTATACAGCTGTGAAGAAGGGGCCTCATATAATCCAGTTCTAAGCAGATAATATAAGATTATCAATATAGAGTAGAGTCTCACTTATCCAACATAAACAGGCCGGCAGGATAAGTGAATATGTTGGATAATAAGAAGGGATTCAGGAAAAGCCGATTAAACATCAAATTAGGTAATCGTTATACAAATTAACATATTATACAACAAATTTGACAGAAAAAGTAGTTCCATGCGCAGTAATGCTATGTAGTAATTACAGTAGAGTCTCACTTATCCAACACTCGCTTATCCAACGTTCTGGATTATCCAACGCATTTTTGTAGTCAATGCTTTCAATATATCGTGATATTTTGGTGCTAAATTCATAAATACAGTAATGACTACATAGCATTACTATGTACTGAACTACTTTTTCTGACAAATTTGTTGTCTAACATGATGTTTTGGTGCTTAATTTGTAAAATCATAACTTAATTTGATGTTTAATAGGCTTATCCTTAATCCCTCCTTATTATCCAACATATTCGCTTATCCAACGTTCTGCCGGCCCATTTATGTTGGATAAGTGAGACTCTACTGTACTGTATTTACAAATTTACCACTAAAATATCGCAATGAATTTAAAACACTGACTGCAAAAACATTGATTATGAAAAGGCAGACTGCGTTGGATAACCCAGAACATTGTATAAGCAAATGTTGGATAAGTGAGATTCTACTTTAATATGAAATAATTACTGGGATAGAATAATGCAGAACAATATAATCTCTAAAACCAGGACAGTAAATAAACAGGGGAATTCCACACAGGAAACAATCAGGGCCAGCTAACACCTCCCAACAAAGTATTCCCATCATCAAAGTCTGGCAAATCCTCTGTTTTCTTAGGGCCACAGACAGTAGAAGCACATAAAATATCACAAACAACACCACTCTGAAAACAAGGGAATTCCAGACAGGAAACAATCAGGGCCAGCTAACACCTCCCAACAAAAAATCCACTCAGGGAGGAAACAGCCAGGCTTTAAAGCTGCAAGGCCATTACATCCTAATCATTTTTCCTAATTGCAGCATTCATACTTGCCTCCAACAGACAAAAATAACCAATCAGAAATATTATATATTCACAACCTTTAGGAAATAATATCCCTTGATGGCTCAGCGTGTTAAAGCGCTGACCTGCTGAACTTCTGGACCGAAAGGCTGCAGGTTTGAATTGGGGGAGTGGAGAGAACCCCCACTGTTATGCCCCAGCTTGTGCCAACCCAGAAGTTCGAAAACATGCAAATGTGAGTGCATCAATAGGCACTGCTCCGGTGGGAAGGTAACGCCACTCCATGCAGTCATCCCACATGACCTTGGAGGAGTCTACGGACAACGCCGGCTCTTGGGCTTAGAAATGGAGATGAGCACCAACCCCCAGAATCAGACATGACTGGGCTTAATGTCAGAGGAAAACGTTTACCCTTTACCTTAACTACCACCAATTCCTCAATACTTTATTTCCCATGCCACCAGACTTCGCCACAGCAACGCTTGGCCGGGCACAGCTAGTTTCTTATATAAAACTGTGCTCATAAAACACACTATTAAACTCAGGGCGAAATCAGTGAATTGTAAAGAGTGCATTTTTTGCTGCTGCACATTACATTCACCAGCAAATACTTTTTTTGATTTCAAGATTTTGAAAATTGAGGGGGGCTTTAAATTTGATATGGCATTATATTTGCATAAATCTGGTAATATCTGGTGACGTCCATAAGAACAATTTCTCTGGATACCTATTGTACTCTTATTTACTTGTCCACTTGGCAAAACATCTTCCCAACTCAGGTGATGTCCTGGAATACCTTCATTACTTCCCAATGGTGAATCCATGACTCATTCAAGAAGGCCAGTAGACCAACACACCTGATCTGATACTTTCAGTCATCTTGATTTGAGCAATAGATATTCAGCTGAATGAAAAATTGCCTTCTTTGAACTTCAAAAGTTGACTTATCCAATCTTAGGAAACATATCATCTGGATCTAGGAGCATCCCAAAAGGGTTTTTTCCCCAGGAACTTAAGCATCTTCACATTTTAAAATAGGCTTTGTGCTTTCTGTTCATACAAAACAGCTTTACACATGAGCAATTATTTTCAAATACATAAATACCTCATTTAGATTTTTCAGATTGAAGCCACTGACAAGTGAAAGAGCTTTTTTGCAGATTCCATCTACGAATTGGCTGCTGCACTCCCGAGCCAGAAATTTTCTTATCTGTGGTCCTAGAAGGCATAATTCTTTTGTGCCAAAGATAACCTGTAAAATCCACAGATTATTAACACTTTGAACTTTGCAAATGAACTAATGGAACAATAGCTATATCATTATACCCAAATTTATTTAAGATTAAACTGCTGAGCTGCTGAACTTGCTGACCAAAAGGTCAGCAGTTTGAATCCGGGGAGTGAGGTGAGCTCCCGCTGCTAGCTCCAGCTTCTGCCAACATAACAGTTCAAAAACATGTAATTGTGAGTAGAAAGGCAGGAAAGTAACGGTGCTCCATGCAGTCATGCTGGCCACATGACCTTGGAGGTGTCTACGGACAACGCTGGCTCTTCGGGTTAGAAATAGGGATGAGCACCAACCCCCATAGTTGGACACGACTAGACTTAATGTCAGGAGAAAACTTTTACCTTTACTGTAGTTTTAAAAAATAATTACTGTTCAAATTAGAGATCAGACTGAAATAGAGCCCACATAAATTTCCCTTGGTGTTTTGAGAGTTACAAATGATTATGTTTTGTATCTGAAGTGGAAGCATCATTCTTTACAATTCCACCATTGTTCCACGTTTTATTCCCAAGTTTTGCACAGAACTCTACATGCTAAAGATGGACAAAGTAATTCCAGGTTGGCAATAGTCTCTTATCTTTTCATGAAAAGTTCCTTCTGAACCATACCTGCATAATTATTTTCTAAAAGAAACTCTCTTCATCCAAAATATATTTCAATTACTTCACATACAATTTTGATATGACTTGTTGCAAAATGCTGATATTTAAATCTATTAATATGCAATGGAAGAAATGAGAAAAAGATCTGATGGAAAACATACCTTAAAGGTTGCCTCTGGCAACAGTAGAATTTGTACAATTGGGCTTACTGAGTAATAGAATGTATAAACAGGTCCCAAAGCAAAAAATATCTTAATTTTTTCAGCCAGTTGTGGAAGTATAGAAAATCCAATAAAAGCTGGGAAGATAGAAGAAACACTATTTAGCATGCATTAAAAATAGACACTAGGGAGGAATGTAGCACAGTACAGTAGAGTCTCACTTATCCAAGACTCGCTTATCCAATGTTCTGGATTATCCAACGCATTTTTGTAGTCAATGTTTTCAATATATCGTGATATTTTGGTGCTAAATTCGTAAATACAGTAATTACTACTTAGCATTACTGCATATTGAACTACAGTAGAGTCTCACTTATCCAACATAAACGGGCCGGCAGAATGTTGGATAAGCGAATATGTTGGATAATAAGGAGGGATTAAGGAATAGCCTATTACACATCAAATTAGGTTATGATTATACAAATTAAACACCAAAACATCATGTTTAACAACAAATTTGACAGAAAAAGCAGTTCAATACGCAGTAATTTTATGTTGTAATTACTGTATCTACGAATTTAGCACCAAAATATCACAATATATTGACTAAAAAAATGGCTTGGATAATCCAGAACGTTGGATAAGCGAGTGTTGGATAAGTGAGACTCTACTGTACTTTTTCTGTCAAATTTGTTGTATAACAGGATGTTTTGGTGCTTAATTTGTAAAATCATAACCTAATTTGATGTTTAATAGGCTTTTCCTTAATCCCTCCTTATTATCCAACATATTCGCTTATCCAACATTCTGCTGGCCCATTTATGTTGGATAAGTGAGACTCTACTGTACTTGCAGATAGAAACTTGCTAAATGAAGGTTGAAATTAAATGAATCTTCCATGTCATAAACTCCACTAAACTGATTTAGATGTGTATAAGATCAGAACCAGCATGGTTTGGTGTTGGCTTTGGGCAAGTCATACTGTCAAACTCTCTCTCAACAAATCTTGCCAAGAAAATCTCTGAAATAACTCAAAGGCACATAAAAATAACAATAAAATAATTATGTTGAAGTCAACATTCATTCCAGACTTTAATCTCCAAGCGTAGGATAAATATAAGATTATTTTCTATCAGGGCCGGCCGGAGATATTTTTAAATGTTAAGCGGGGGTGCTAAAAAGCGCCCCCGCCACCGGCCCCGCCTCCCACGCCCTGGCCCCGCCCAGCATGCCCTGGCCCCGCCTCCCACGCTGCGTGGGAGGCGGGGCCAGGGCGAATAGTGCTGGGGGCGGGGCCAGAGTTGGCCCCGCCCCCCGTCCAGCGTGCCCTGGCCGCGACCAGGAAGTAAGGCCCAAATGGCCTAGCTGTGCTGTGCGCACGCGCACAGCACAGCTAGGCCATTCGGGCCTTACTTCCTGGTCGCGGCCGCCGATCGCCCGGGCGATCGGCGGCCGCGACCAGGAAAGGCCAAATGGGCTATCTGCGCTGTGCCCGTGCGCACAGCGCAGATAGCCCATTTGGGCCTTACTTCCTGGTCGCGGCCGCCGATCGCCCGGGCGATCGGCGGCCGCGACCAGGAAGTAAGGCCCGAATGGCCTAGCTGTGCTGTGCGCGTGCGCACAGCACAGCTAGGCCATTTTGCCCTTAGTCAACAAACTAAGGGCAAAAATGGCTTATCTGGCTGTGCGCATGCGCACAGCACAGATAGGCCATTTTGCCCTTAGTTTGTAGACTAAGGGCAAAATGGCCTATCTGCTTGTCGCGGTTTGGCGTGGGCGCGGGGATTGAAGCCCCGCGCCAACACCGGAGGCGTCGGTGGCGCTACGGGTCGCTTTCGACGCCTCGACAGCGCCCCTAGCGGCCAGCGCCTGAGGCGGCCGCGTCAGCGGCCTCGTAGAAACAACCGGCCCTGTTTTCTATTCAGTTTGTACAGACATATAGTGTTATGTTGGAGGCAGAGTTGTGTTGTACTTAACTGTTAGACAGATTGCAGGAAGCCTGGCTCATCCCTGAAAACTCCCTGGGTGATTTTGGGCACATCACACTTTCTCAGGCTCAGAGCAAGACAGTAGCAAACCTTTTGTGAATAAATCTTGCCAAGAAACCCCCATTAGAACTTCGAAATAACTTGCACTCACACGAACCAGCAAACCTATTGGCTGAAATCATCATTGATTTCTCATGATGTCACTCATTTGTTCTCTTGTATTCTATAATTCTTGTTGTTGTTTCAGCAGGAATCCCATGCTCTGTTACATCACTTTTGGCAAAGCAAACTCTATTATGTGTTAAATTGTTGTTGTGGTTGTTGTTGTTTCAGTGGGGATCCCATAAGTTACGTTACATCTGGCAAGGCAAATCCCACGATCTGTTAACAGAGGGTGAGCTGCAGAAAAACTGCAGATAGGTGTACCATCACATGTCGAAGACTATACCTATGACACACAATTTCCAATCCATTTTACAAAAGGTACTACCGTGTTTCCCCTAAAATAAGACCTCCCCAAAGAATAAGACCTAGTAGGGGTTTGGGGGGGATTGCCAAATATAAGGCCTCCCCTGAAAGTAAGACCTAGCAACTAAGAATGGGACCTTCCAGGCTGCAGCAGAGTTCCATTGGGAAGCATGGCTGCAGGGCAGAAGCAGCATTCATACGCACTGGAGGGAGGGAGGGAGGGAGAGAGAGTGCTTGCTTTCTGTGCCTCCCTCCCTGGCTGGCCTTGCCTTGCCTCATGCCTGTCCCTCAGCCACAGCTCAAAAAACCTTCCGTCGCTGCCGCTGCGCTGCCATTTCTTCCTTCGGAGACAAGGCTCCGTCCTGGCCATGCTCCCTTCGTCCCAGAGGCTTCTGATTGGCTCCTGGTGCCAGGGCAAGGGAGGGTGGGAGGGAAGGGAGAGGGCTTCAACACCCTTTCCACTCGTCCTTCTGCTTCTTAAAGGCACAGGATGCATTGGGATTCTCCTCCCATTCTTATTCCTATCCTATGCCATGAAACTTATTATTTTATACTATTATTCTATTACCATATTATTATCATCATATTCTGTTATTATTATTATATCCCATTATTATATTATCCTATTAATATATTTTATATCATATTCTATACTATTCTATTATTATTCTATTATATTATCATATTATTATATTATTATCATATTCTGTTATTATTATTATATTCCATTTTATATTATCCTATTAATATATTTTATATCATTCTATTCTATTCTATTATTCTATTATATTTTCCTATTATTATATATTATGCTATTCTGTTATTATATCCCATTATTATATTATCCTATTAATACCATATTATTATCATATTGTGTTATTATTATATCCTATTATATTATCCCATTAATATATTGAATATCATTATATTATTATTCTATTATTATTCTATTAAATCATCATATTATCATATTATTATTATTATTATTATTATTATTATTATTATTATTATTATTACTATTATTATAGTATATTATATTATTCATCATTCCTGACTATGAAACTAGAATAGAGAGAAATCAGCGTGGAAACCTTGTGAAACCTAAACTGCAAGAGATACCATAGATTGTTGTACATGTAAACAATGGTAGTAACAAGAAATTCTTGATAGGATTCACAGTTTGTCTGGTTATGCTGGTTTGTGATGACAACTACAGTACAGTATATAATAAATGTTCATTTTGTTGTTCAACAATAAATGTGAGCTCTTCTTCATGGAAAAATAAGACATCCCCTAAAAATAAGACCTAGTGCATCTTTGGGAGTAAAAATTAATATAAGACCCTGTCTTATTTTCGGGGAAACAGGGTATCTGCAGATTATTTTTCTATGAGTGCTTATGAGTTACCTACAAAAGGGACTGTGTCATGTGATGGGACCTGTAAGCAAAGGGTGTCAGACATGGGGTAAAAGACTGTGTAATAAGATCAAATTGCCAACCTTGCCCATGGCAGTTACACATTACTTGAAAAGTTGTTGGGGGGGGGGGGGGGGAGAGAGAAATGATGACAAGTAAAACAGAAGTAAAGCCTTATTAAAGTATTTAGGCATAAACCCATAGGACTTAAATTAAATTCAGTGGAGTCAGTCTTACTGGGTGGTTCCCGGCTTAGTGATTCCTGATAGGTGTGTCCAAGTACATTCTTCAGTAAAGAGCTCAGGCCTCAAGGTGAAACTCCATTTGAGAAGTCTTTATTTTATTCCAAAAGCTGTTGGTAATTGCAGGACTGGATCATCCCATGACATCTTGATTTGGAGCATCCAAATACCTAATAATCTCACCACCACCCTGACAACACACATATCATTTCTACTATCCTTGAAATGAAAGACATTGCTAGGCATAGGCAAAACTTTCTTAGCAGAAAGCAAAGTTTCATTTTCAACATACCTATTGTAGACCCCTGTTCATGGCCTACGTAATAAATCTTCTCCTGTCCAGTTTTCTCCAGAATAAAGTTCACTATGGCAGAGAGGTCATAGATGCCCATTTCATGAAAACTGCAAGACAAAAGACACAGTAAATTGGGGTTGTTGTGAAAGACACAGTAAATTCGGGTTGTTGTGAGTTTTCTGTATAGCCCGAATGGCCATGTTCCAGAAACATGCTCTTCTGACATTTCGCCCACACATTAAATTACCAGCTTCACGTTCAATGACTCTCTTTCTAGAAAGTGGTAGTGCAATGATAAGGAAGATGGACAGATATCCTTGTAAGTTTTGTTTTGTGGGTAAGAATGAGTAATATCAATATTTTTCCCTCCACCATAATAATGTTCTTGAAACCTGTGCCATTTGGACTATTTGCAGTTTGTAGTTTATTATTCCAAAAATCCACATGGGGGAGGGTTTGCAGAAAATATTTTTCCTTTGTAAAAATGTTTTCTGAACAGCAGATTATGTTTTCTGTGCTCACAGCCTAGAAAGAAGCTTTCATTATATATATTTTGCTCAAAATGAGAAAAGGAATGGCTGTTTCTTGGGACAGTAGTTTCAAGCTAGGGCAAAACAGATTTACACCATAGTCTTAGACATTGACACCCCACTTCAGCCAACCGGATATAAGATTTGGGCTTTGAACTGTAGGTGTAAACCAAATTTACTGGGCGTAAGGAACAGTTCATGCTTTCAACAGAAATCCAAGTAATCAACTGTTGCTAGACCTAAGGCCACATTTCAATTGAAGTACAGTTGTGAAACTTTTAAGTCCTCACCATCCAGGAAAGTCTGCTCAGCATTGCACTGAAAAGTACTTGTTATTTTGATTTTGCTGAGTTGAGTCAAATTTACTTCTAAGAAATAATGCATAACACCGAGCTTCCTATAAAACTGAATGAAATACAGCTGAATTTGAACCTTAGAACAAATATTTGGAGAAACTTACATACTGAAATGAAATAGTTAAGGAAATTGACCTCCCTAACAAGATGCCCTCTGTATGTTTATATTGCAATCCTGGCCTCCATTTTCAGGAGGCTCAATACAAATATGGTGGGAGGGATTAGGTTTGTAGCCATATGCTTGTGATCACTTTTTGAAAAGCACATAATCATATAATAGGAATATAGTTGCTTTCCTACAAGAATTGCATCAGTCTTCATGTCATCTACCAAATATATTTGAATGAAAGCAAGATTGGTCAAGGAAAAACATACTTTGGACTCGAAACTAAAAGAAAGCCCTCTTTCTGCTCGGAATTTTTTTTTTAAATGATTTCACATAAAAAATTACCTGAAATCCCAAAATTCTTCTTGGTCAATTGTAAGATGTTTATGTCTTCTTGACCAAAAATTCCCTCTATTGTTTCCAATCCATACATCATATCCGGCATCTGCTAGTATGAAGCCTAGGCTCTGATGGGGCAAATTCGCTACCCATACACTGCCCTCCAGAACTAAGCCATGCATTAACAATATGGCTGATTTTGAGCCTGAAAGATGAATGCAATTATTATTATTATTATTATTATTATTATTATTATTATTATTATTATTATTTTATTTTTGTACCCCGCCACCATCTCCCCAGAGGGACTCGGGGCGGCTTACAGATATAAAACCAGCATACAATAATATCAAATACAAATATAGCCAAAACATTGTACAGTGACTAGGCAGGCATGTAGCCGGGGGGGGGGGGGGGGGGGAGGGGCTTGAGGGGCTTCAGCCCTCCCCCCCAAAAAAATTCTCAGGGTGGACCGCGAGAAGGCCTTACATTTATTATTTAAACTGTTGTGTTTATTCATATCATGATCTGATCACCATGCTCAATATATCCCATAAAATTGGGGGTATTGGGATAACGATACGAAAGGTTTGCTAGGGTGGATCATCTCTCACCCAAACTCAGCCCCCCCCCCCCAAAACCAAAATCTCAGTCCTTCCCGAATTAAAATTCTGGCTATGGGTTGTGACTAGATGTTGGGTTTCAAAAGCTCCCTTCACCTGTCATTCACTGTGTAAAAGGGGCTGTAGGTGAGTAAAGAAAAGTGGAGCACAACACCAGCCCCAAGTCTAAATTTGTACATCTTTAAGCTTTAAAGAGGTACGGTCCATCCTTAGCCCTACTACTACACTCTGGGGTAGGAGAGAATAGGTTTGCTTCGATTGAAACTGATTCTGAAAATCCAATTATTCAGTTGCTAAGTCCCCCCCCCCCCAAAAAAAGACTGGTGTGGGGGGGGGGGGTAGCCAGAAGTCCACCCAAAACAAATCAAGAGGAGCTGGAGAGCCCTGTTGGGAACCTGCTTTCCCAGCAGCCCTTGTGTGGGGTGGGCATTGAAAAGCCCTTGAGCTCCTCCCAGGGTATGATGGGAGTTGAAGTCTCCTCTCTCTCTCTCTCTCTCTCTCTCTCTCTCTCTCTCTTTGCCAGTAAAATGAGACCAAATAGGGTGCTTTATACTCCCTCCCCCAAGGGACACTTACTTGGGTCTATAGCTTTTTCTTTACCTGCTGGTATTCTGTTCACACTCAGATAGTAACCATCTTCTGTAAGGACGTTGTATTCTTCAGAAGGATATCCCCAGTACAGGATTTTCTCACTCTGGAAGAATGCCAGATAAACATCAGATTCACCTTTGTTTAGAATTTTAAGGCAGCAGCTGAAAGCTGACTTAGATACTGCTGGAAGAGGCAATGTGAGACTTTAAAAAGCCACAAATAAGAATACAGATCTGCATAAAATCTGAGTATGCTAACATATAGCGATAAAAACAAATAAAATTCAAGCATAAAGGCACATTAAAAAAAGAACAGCTCTCTTGAATTGCAAACCAGATTAAATGCAAAAATACCTATATTTAAAAAATGGTTTGCCTGCCAAATGAGAGTCAGCCAGGAGCTGGCATTTTAACCTGTTTTATGAAGATAACCCAAAAGCTATTAAAAAAAGCTATTAAAAAGCCACCAAAACATTAATTTATATATTTAAATTAATTATTATATATTTAAAAATTAATGTATATATTTAAAAACACTAAAATTATTTATAATATTATATAAACAATATGATCTCAGATCACTTCATTAAAAGCTCATCATACTCTGTTTCTAAAAGTCTAGTGTCATAGAATAATAAGGGTTGGAGGGAGCTCATGGGTCATTTAGTCCAACTAGCTGTTCAGTGCAGGGTCTCCAGCTAAAGGAGTGGTTCCCAAACTTTGGGACTCCAGGTGTTTTGGACTTCAACTTCCAGAAATCCCAGCCAGCTTTTTAGGAATTATGGGAGCTGAAGTCCAGAACAACTGGAGGCCCAAAGGTTGGGAACCACTGAGGTAGCTGTCCCTCTTGAAGTCACCCAAAGAGGGATCCCACTACCTCTCTAAGCAATTTATTCCATGGAGATCTGCTCTCCTAAAGTTCAATCAAAATCTACTTTCCTGTAACTTCAAATCATTAGACCTGGTCCTACCTCTTGTCACAACAATGCTCTTTCAGGTAAAGGTAAAGGTTTCCCCTTGCCATTAAGTCTAGTCATGTCTGACTTTGGGGGTTGGTGCTCATCTCCATTTCTAGCCAAAGAGCCAGTGTTGTCTATAGCCACCTCCAAGGTCATGTGACCGGCATGACTGCATGGAACGCCGTTACCTTCCTTCCAGAGTAGTACCTATTGATCTATTCACATTTGCATGTTTTTGAACTACTAGGTTGGCAGAAGCTGGGGCTAACAGCAGGAGCTCACCCTGCTCCCCGGATTTGAACTGCCGACCTTTCAGTCAGTAAGTTCAGCACCTCAGTGGTTTAACCCACTGCACCACCAGGGGCTCCGCTCTTTCAGATAACCTGGCCAAACCATTGCTCTTTACAGGTCATTGTGATTAGAAATGAGCTGGAAAGCAGTGGGGCTTTTATGACATGGGAGTTGTGTTCTCGTCCTAGCTAACAGCCTGTCTGCAAGCCTTTGGGCCAACTGAAACTTCTGTACATTTTTTCAAAGTCAGCTCCATGTAGATAATATGATACTAATCTGCACAGAATATAACCAAGGCATTTGCTACCACGGCCAGATCCAACTTCTCCAGGACAAAAATCTCTAAACACACACACAGTGCCTGAAGGGATGGTATGAATCCCAAACAAGCCTTTCAGTCATCACCAGTCCCAACCTAACACTTACTTTGAGTTCTAAATGTTTCCCAAGGCCAGAAGCACGTACTTCCAGATCACATTTTCAGTTGCTCACTAACCAAAAGGTACAGTAGGCCCTTTGGTATCTGTTGAGATTTGGTTCCAGAACTCCCTGTGGAAACCAAAATCTATGGATGCTCAAGTCCCATTATGCCATAATAAAGTTATGTCTCTCATGTAAAATGGGTAAATCAAGATGTGTTTTTTAGGTTTTTAAATATATATATTTTCAGACTATGGATGCTAGAATCCATGGATGAGGAATGTATGAATATAAAAGGCTCGCTGTAACATGTTATGCCACAGAATAATGAAAAGTGACCCCATCACAGTTGCTAACTCATGATCTTATAGCTCAACTTACAATGTTCATAAATTGTTCAGGATTAATTTCTGCTCTGCTTTTGGCTTCTTCTGGAATCACATTTCCTTGTATAACCAGCATGATAAAGAAAAAACGCATGCTGGAACACCTGTAGAAAAAATGAATTATTTAGTTGTAGAAAACAAAAATGCACTTTTGGGATTTGTATGGATTTCTTTTTTAACTGAGTTAAATCCCACCCTGATGCCTTTACAATCTTGTACAATCTAAAGCACACTGTGATTGCCCATAAACTATGTTGCTAGTGAGACTGTAAAGTGATGTGTGCATTTCTGTTTTCTCCAGAAAGCCATTTTCACTTGAAAGCCATTTTCGCTTAAAAGTGCACTTCCACTCAGAAGTGTTTGTGGGATCCTCTAGGTCCACCAGTGTGGTTCTATGGCACACTTCTGGCCAAGTATAGTCAAAATATAGGGTTTAATTTTGCCCATGGTTCCAGCTATTTGCAAGGGCTCCTGGAATGTATCCTCCATGGATATGGGCATGGTACTGTAGTAAACTTGGCCTGTAAGAGGGCAGTGGAATGAATGCACACTCCTAACTCAACCCACCATAATATTGCCAATTCACTTGGCTATCCTCACCAAATACTGATTTCATATTGCTAGACTGAAGTATGCAGCAGTGAGAGGTCTTTCATCTAGCTCAATCTAGTAAGAAGAGATCCCAAACCCTGAAGGTCACAGCTAGAGCCTGACACTTGCCCTGGTTCCAAGACAGATCTGGCTTTTGTAGATTTCGTCCACCTCAGCAAGATTTCCTTCTAGATGACCCATTTGGTGGTTTGTTCAGGCAGTATAATTACAGAGGTTTATGCAGAAATGCACTAGGCTCACTTCAATTTGTCCATGTCATGACTAAGGACCTCATCACATTACGTGCCCTAATGCGGGCGACAGCGGGAGGGGGGGATTTGCCAGGCACCATGCCAAATCCATGGATCAAAGGGGGAATCCATCACCCCACACCCTTCATCACACACTGCGCTGCCTTCCCCAACACTCTGAGGAAAGTGCTGCTGCCCGGCTACCTACCATGTTATCCCCAATGCTGGCAATGAGAGCATGGGATGCCTCCCATGTTCTCCTTGCTTCTTTGTAGGATGCTTTTAGCACAGTTCGGGAACAGAGCCCTGCCAGAAGTAACTGTGTATCATTTGATGGGATACAGCGGGCTCCATCCCCTAATTATGCTGGAAGCATCCTATGACAGGTAAAAACTCCAGTGTGATGAAGTGGGAAGGCAGCAAACTTCTGTGAAAGTATCTTTCCAGGTGGTTACACATAGGTCTGTCAGACGGTTTACACACCAGCAACCACTATTATTCAGTGGGATGTTTAACTCCATTTATTGTTCCAATTGCAGTTAGCCATAAACCCTCTTTACCTTTGAGGACAAGTGGCTTTTGCTGTTATTTTTGAAACAAAGAGTGCTCCAAGAATACTTAGCTGCTCTCTCAGTGGGGTGGCTTCCCTATTTGAAACAATCATCTGCCCAATTCCCAAACTCAGAAATGACCATTCCACAGGATATATATATATATATATATATATATATATATTAAGTTTAGTTAGCTACACTAACTAGTTAGCTACACTAACTAAACTTAGGAACATTGTGAACAAATAGGAGGTTACAGGACAGAATTGTGCCTAATGTCTTAATGTTAAAAATTAGCTACAAGAATATTCACATTTTTGAGAAAAGTCCTCAGAATCTGGCTTAAATTCAACAATTGTTCTCAGGAAAAAAAATCCATTGAATTAGCTGGTGAATATTACATCAAAATTTTTATAAATTCCATTTATTCAATTGGTCACTCTAGTTGGGACCAGCTAATGTATTTAAGCTACTGTTTAACTGGGAATTTTTCCCCATCTCTCTGTAGTGGCCCCCCGGCTCTGGAACTCGCTCCCTAGGGAGATCAGGCAAGCCCCCACCCTGATGGCATTTCGGAAGATCCTGAAAACCTGGCTTTTCACCCAGGCCTTTGGTTAAGATCGCCCATCCCCATCATAATCATAACTATATTCCTCGACCTTTCCTTCATTGGTCACACTTCTCCTGGTTACTTGACATTAGCTCAGGGCTCCTCTCATCCCAAACTGACCTTAAACGAATCTGTAGCACTTTATCTATGTTTTAAGTTTACAACCTATAATGTGCACTTTGCTGATCTACTATTACAACCTCGCTGTTTTTAAATTCTATGTTTTTAATAAGTTTGTTTTTATTCTTTTTGGTTAATGTGCAAATATTACAATTGGTGCATGTTATTGTTTATTGATGTATTGTATATTGTTATTGTTTTGTATTTGATATTTCTGTGACCCGCCCTGAGTCCCCTCCGGGAGAGATGGTGATAGGATACAAATAAACTTATTATTATTATTATTATTATTATTATTATTATTATTATTATTATTATTATTAAATACATTGAACACCATGTCAGATTTGCAGGTAGAAGAAAAGAGGGAAATAATCAAAGTATATATTTAGTATTTCCTTATCACTGAATTAATAACAAGCATATATAACCCCCAACCCAGTCTAAATTAGGAGACTGCTTTCAGTTGATTTCACTTTTTCAGCATTCAGAGAACTTTTGTACAAATACAACTGACTTTCTTAGCAAGTTGAATAGAACCCTTTTTTGTATGTAATGATAAGATACCAAAGTATAACAGAAAATAATGTTACTTATGAACTACTTTTTATGAGCTTACACAATAAGAGCATTTTTAGTAAACAAGGTGATAAAAAAACCCTCAATTAAATTCATTTAGCAACATTCTGTGTATGTATAAGCTGATCTATATTTTATAAGTAGGTTTGGGGTTAGCTTCCAAACGATAACATTTGATTAATACAAAACTCACGTGAATGGGCCTTTAATTTCTTCCATGTTCCCTGTTTCAGATCTCTCTCGCTCTGGTGGCTTATCCAGTCCAGTCAAAAGGAATCAAGTCTTGATGTGAATTCAGAAAGACATTACTTGCAAATGTAAAGTAATAACTCACTGTCTCCTCTTATAAGAAGCATGGACTATGTTTTGAACATGCTTTTTCACTAATTATACTCCTTGCTGGTGAATATTTTGCTCAGGGCCAATCATTATATGTCTTCAAAAAGGTGTACTTACAAGTGCAAAATGAGACTTTGTGAAATGCAGCATTTTCTGCCTAAGAAAGAAGCATCACATAGCACAGGCACAACTGGATCTTGAGAGGAGTTACTCTACATATGAATGTATAAGTCTAAAACGTTTAGTCAAAAAATCAACACCAAACACCTGAGTCAATGTATTCATGGATCAGTGTAACTGCTGTACCTTAACTCTCTCCTTTAAGAAAAAAAGGAACCATCTATGAGTAGAGTGGCCAAAGATGAAAACTTAGCAAATCCTGGTAAAACAGTGGTTCCCAACCAGTGGTCCACAGACCACCAGTGGTCCGCAAAAACTAAAATATAGTCCATGAAACATTTTAAATTTTAAAACTTTATTCATTTTAATGAATCTGTTGCTATATGGGCAACCCCCCTCGATGGATTGTCACCTTGCCGTGGTGAGGGGGCTTGCGTGTTCCGATGAACCTGTGGGCACTGGAGTGATGCACTCCCAGGAGTGGCCGCAGGGGAGGTTCCAGACCAAGCACAATCCGAAGACCCAAAGACCTCAACGGCGGAGCAGGCGGAGGATAACATGGTACATGTTACAACGGCTGTGAAGGCGGAAGAAGGCTGCAACAGACTGAGAAGCCACTGTCGTTGTGTTAACCACACCACTGCTGGAACCTCACTCTGTGAAGACTGTGTGTTGACCGGCCGTGCACCGACCTCCACACATTAAAAAAAATCACGCACAGGCGTCTTCCAACAAAAATAAAAACAAACCTACAAAAGTCCCATGGCGATCAGCGAGTGGCGACGGGGGCAGGACTGTGAAATCTGGAAGCCCCTAGTCACAGACTGGCACATGGGCGGTGGATATGGACTCAGTCGTTCTACCTCAAGGACCGAGGCAGTTGAGTAGTCCGGCAGCTGTATCCATGACTGAGCAGCCCTTTTTAGGATCCGCTCTGCTCACCCCACACGGGGAAGGGGCTAGAAAAGGTGCCCTAAACATAGTCTGCCTCTCCTACCCTGACTGGACTGCCGCGTCCAGAGGGGTCACCACTCTGCGGCCAAAAAAGAAAAATGAACTTTGGAACATGGAACGTACGGACATTGTTAGATAACACTGACAGCGAGCGCCCCGAACGCAGGACTGCTCTCATTGCAAGAGAGCTGGGACGCTTCAAGATCGACATAGCAGCCCTTCAGGAGACCCGGAGAGCAGGAGAGGGGCAGCTGAAGGAAGAAAAGGGAGGCTACACCTTCTTCTGGAAGGGACTACCTGAAGAAGAGCGAAGAAGAATACACGGAGTTGGCTTTGCTATCAGAAACGACCTGGTGAAGCACCTGACTGAAGCACCCACTGGCATCAACGAACGACTTTCAACCCTCCGAATTAACCTTGCCAAAAACCAACAGGCAACCATCATATGCGCCTATGCACCAACTCTAGATGCTGACGAAGACATCAAGGAAAAATTTTACTGTCAGCTGGATACCATCCTATCGGAGATACCTAAGGAGGACAAAATCATCCTCCTGGGGGACTTTAACGCAAGAGTCGGAAGGGACTCTGACCTGTGGCCAGGGATCATAGGAAAAGACGGGGTCGGAAACAGCAACTCGAATGGCATCTTGCTTCTCACCAAATGCGGAGAGCACAACCTTGTCATCACCAACACGCTCTTCCGCCAGAAAAACAAGCTCAAGACATCATGGAAGCACCCTCGGTCAAAGCATTGGCACCTCCTGGACTATGTTATCACACGTGCCAGAGACCGCCGCGATGTGCTTCTCACAAGAGCCATGACAGGTACTGATGACTGCTGGACAGACCACAGGCTAATCCGATCCACGATGGCTATCAAGATCGTCCCCAAACGCAGACTCCAAGGAAGGAAAACAAGGCGAAAAATGAACACCCAAGCCCTTCAGGTGCCCTCCAAACGAGCCCTTCTCCAAACAACACTCAAAGATCATCTACCCACAGAACACCCCGAAAATGTTGAGGAACATTGGAACAAACTGAAGACCTCCATCATCACAGCCTGCGAAGAAAGCATTGGATACCTAACTAAGAAACATCAAGACTGGTTTGATGATAACGACAAAGAGATCCAACAGCTGATTGATAACAAAAGGAAAGCCTTCCAAACATGGCAGAGAGACACCAACTGTGCTGCCAAGAAAAAGATCTATGCCAGTGCAAAAGCCGAGGTCCAAAGAAGGACCAGAGAACTCAAGAACATCTGGTGGACAAAGAAGGCTGAAGAAATCCAACACCTTGCAGATACCCATGACGCTCAGGGATTTTTCAAAGCCACAAAGATCATTTATGGACCAAGAAACCATGGCATACAGCCCCTACGCTCATCAGATGGAACCAAAATTCTGAAGGACAAAACATCAATTGCACTACGTTGGAAAGAGCACTACCAGAACCTGCTGAATCGCAGCTCCAATGTGGCCGAAGAGACCCTCTCACAAATCCCGCAACAACAAACCAGGGATGAGCTTGCAGCACTGCCTAGTTTGGAAGAAGTCAGCAATGCCATCAGCCAACAAAAAAACAACAAAGCTAGCGGACCTGATGGGATTCCCGCTGAAATCTTCAAAGAGGGTGGACCTGAGCTGATGCAACAACTCCACCAGCTTATTGAAAAGGTGTGGATGACCGAGAAAATCCCAGCAGACTTCAAGGATGCCACCATCATCACCCTTTTCAAGAAAGGGGACAGAACAGACTGCGGGAACTATCGTGGTATCTCCCTTCTAACCTCCGCCGGGAAAATCCTCGCAAGAATCCTTGCAAACCGCCTTCTCCCTGTCTCAGAAGACACCCTCCCAGAATCCCAGAATGGCTTCCGCCCCTCCAGAGGAACAGTGGACATGATCTTCACTGCTCGACAGCTCCAAGAAAAATGCAGGGAACAAAACCAACCTCTGTACATGGCATTCATTGACCTTGCAAAGGCATTCGACACAGTGAATCGCAGCGCTCTCTGGACCATCCTCCAAAAAATCGGGTGCCCTGACAAATTTGTGAACATCCTGCGGCTCCTCCATGATGACATGATGGCAACAGTCTTGGACAGCAACGGCTCCCAAAGTGACCCATTTAAGGTTGAATCAGGTGTCAAGCAGGGATGTGTTATTGCCCCCACCTTATTTTCCATCTTCATCGCTATGATACTTCACCTTGTTGATGGGAAGCTTCCCACCGGAGTGGAAATCATCTATCGGACAGATGGCAAGCTATTTAACCTCAGCAGACTGAGAGCCAAAACCAAGGTCACCACAACATCTGTTATAGAACTCCAATATGCTGATGACAACGTAGTCTGTGCGCGTTCAGAAGAAGACCTACAAGCCACTCTAAACACCTTCGCAGAAGCATACGAGAAGCTCGGCCTCTCACTGAACATCGAGAAAACCAAAGTGCTCTTCCAACAGGCACCAGCTAATCCCTCTGCAAAGCCAGGAATACAGCTTAACGGTGCAACATTAGAAAATGTTGACCATTTCCGCTACCTTGGTAGCCACCTCTCCACAAAAGTCAACATCGACACTGAAATACAACACCGCCTGAGCTCTGCGAGTGCAGCATTTTTCCGTATGAAGCAGAGAGTGTTCGATGACCGGGACATCCGTAGAGAGACCAAGGTGCTTGTTTATAAAGCCATTGTCCTCCCAACCCTGCTCTATGCCTGCGAAACGTGGACTGTGTACAGACGTCACACCAAACTCCTGGAGCGTTTCCATCAGCGTTGTCTCAGGAAAATCCTGCAAATCTCTTGGGAAGACAGGCGGACAAATGTCAGCGTGCTTGAGGAAGCAAAGACCACCAGCATTGAAGCGATGCTCTTACGCCATCAACTCCGTTGGACTGGCCACGTTGTCCGAATGCCCGATCACCGTCTCCCAAAGCAGCTCCTCTACTCTGAACTCAAGAATGGGAAACGGAATGTTGGAGGGCAGGAAAAGAGATTTAAAGATGGGCTCAAAGCCAACCTTAAAAACTGTGGCATAGACACTGAGAACTGGGAAGCCCTGGCCCTTGAGCGCTCTAATTGGAGGTCAGCTGTGACCAGCAGTGCTGCGGAGTTTGAAGAGGCACGAACGGAGGGCTTAAGGGAGAAACGTGCCAAGAGGAAGGAGCGTCAAGCTAACCCCGACCGGGACCGCCTTCCACCTGGAAACCGATGTCCTCACTGCGGGAGAATATGCGGGTCAAGAATCGGTCTCTTCAGTCACCTAAGAACACACGCCCAAGATACCAAGGTTGGAAGACCATCGTCCTCGAACGTCGAGGGATCGCCTAAGTAAGTAATATGGGCAACACCGGCGAGTAGTGTCTGGCAAGCGTGGGAGGCCAGGGGGAGGGCAAGCAATCTACATCACGCGTCATGTACTTATGCCACCCAGTGTCAGTCACACATATTATTTTGTTTTGTTTGGTTGTGTCAGTGATTCTGTTTTGCTGTTTAGTGATTCGACTGCTCCAGTAGTTTTTATTGACTGTGAATCCTCAATATTCATATAAATTTTGACTTATTTAATGATGATTGAAATTGGAGAGGTCGCAGAAGAAATCCAGGAAGAACTCATTGAACTTCAAAATGATAGAAACTGCAAGGACACATTTGAATCTGATTCTCTTGAGTTTTGGTGTAAAAAAGCAATTTTTATACTAAAAAACAAGGAATTGCCTTGCACTATCTTATGCTCTTCTCCACACCTTATTTATGTGAACAAGGGTTTTCTGCTTTGCTGGTAATTAAAAACAAGTAAATAAATCAATTGAAAGTAAGTGATGATATGCGTGTACCTTTGAGCAATATTATTATCCCCAAGATTATCCAACTTGTAAAGAAGATGTAAGCTCAAAAATCTCATTGATGAAAACTGAATTTAATTTTCTATTAAAATGTTTTATATATATCATAATAGTACTCTTAATTAATGTTACTGTTAAGTTTAACAAATATGTTAATAGTGTTAATTAAAGCTTACTTTTAAATTAACACAGTTTATTATTCTTGAACCTTGTGGTCCCTGCTAATAACAAAAAATCAAAGTGGTCCCTATGGTAAAAGAAGCTCCAAATCCTCCTACTCTCTCTATCTCTGTGCCACTTTTTAAATGCTAAGGCAGTAAAATGGCAGCACCTACCAGGGGATGCTGATCTTCCCTCTGTACTGAATGATCCATGAGGTATCAATGTCATATCATAATTTTGACCCCTAAATATGCCTTCAACTTATACTTAATTTACAAGTGGATATATATTTTAGTACTGGCCTTTTATCACCATTTATCCCTGGTCCTTACATGACCAAGCAAGTGTGGCACGTGCCTGCACTGAAATCTGTAAATACCATCTTAACTTTCAACAGAAAAAATTCTAAAATAGAATGATATGTTTTTGGTTGGCCAGTAAAAGTATCCTATATTGTAGATTTTACATTTGATGTAATAAAACATAAAAAGATGTCTCAATCTCAAATCCAGAAATAGGGAGAATAATGATGAGAAGTAGGTGAGACGAGTCTCCTAACAGAAGAATTTGGAGGTGTCACCTCATTATTGGACATCAGCTTTTTCCTTCACTTAATATTTCTTACAATTCATTCTGATATTTGCTGACATGTTTATTATAGTAATGCCCTTGAAGTAACGCAGTGCAATAAGTGATGTTGGAATATGTTCAATAATGACTGGAATGGCTTTTGGATCATGATTTTGGATTTTGTGGTTTTTAATAATTGTTTTTAATGTTTTTTATGTTTAATTTTCAGTTTTAATGCATATATCTATTTTATTATATGTTTGTTTTATATGGCATTGAATTATTGCCTATTGTAAGGCTGCTCTGCGTCCTCTTCAGGTTGAGAAGGGTGGGGTATAAATTCTGTACATAAATAAATATATAAATATGGTTCATTTAATCATATGCACAAAATATCAGACTAAATGTTAGGTACGTGGCCAAGATAGATGGTTGAGAGTGGAACTGTAGACACTATGGGGGAAGTGTCAAAGAGAGAGAAAGAATCAAAGTTTTCTACTTTTGGTTGTTGTGTGTTTTCCAGGCTGTATGGCCATGTTCCAGAAGGATTGTCTCCTGACATTTCACCCACATCTATGGCAGGTATATATCTCACAACCATGGAGGATGCCTGCCATAGATGTGGGCTAAATATCAGGAGAAAATACTTCTGGAACAAGGCCATACAGCCTGGAAAACACACAACAACCCTGTGATTCCGGCCATGAAAGCCTTCGACAACAAGTATTCTACTTTTATTTTCTTTCTGAGGTTATTTCATATGGTTTGTTCCTTTCTCTTTCCATCATCCCAGTCCCATTGAGCCAATGTTACTTTATTTTGAAATGCTTCTGAATTCATCCAGGATTTTTTTTTTGAGGATCTTTCTGGAAACAGCACATTGGATTGATCTCTTCCCATTTTGTTTTTATCCGGCTCTGATTCTTTCAGAAGATTAAACAGGTAGTTTAATCTGCACACAGATTTCACCTAGGCCCTAAATCCCAGTTTCCGATGCCAGATTGTAAACTGGGATCAGATCCTGGGATATAAAGCATTATAGATCCAGCTCTAATTGCACATTTTGCTAATCTCCATGTAATTAGTTGGATTAGTAGAAGCAATATCATTGTAATGTAATATTACTGTATTAGTGATAACCAATAATTAGGAACATTTAATTTCTGGAATAAATAGATGGAATCACTGGTAATTTTGCCTACCTTAATTTTGGTAAATTTGACAAATATGTCATCTGATATGCAATACAGTTTATTTCCTATCACCTCTTCCACTAGAATTCATCAAGAGTGAAATTGTAGTTAACTTTGATGTTTCTCCATGATACAGCTGCCCCATCTTGTGGCTTGTGTTCACAACTGCATTTTCTCTTGGAATTGTTCTTTATTTCCTATAAATATAATGAATGCAACATTGTTTTGCAATTTCCCTTCCTTAAAGTTCTTATATTCTTTGCTTTTAATTTCCTGGGCTATTATTTCTATAACAGGGTTTGATCTTTCATGAAGTAGAAGGTATTTAAATACAGGTTGAATATCCATAATTAAAAATGCTTGGGATCAGAAGTGCCTTGGATTTTGGAATTTTTCAGGTTTTGAAATACCTGTAGTTGTACACACACACACACACACACACACACACACACACACACACACACACACACGATATCTAGGTGATGGAAATCAAATCTAAACAGAAAATTCATTTATGTTTCATGTACACCTTATACACACAGCCTGAAGGGATTTTTTAATGAAATATATTAAAATAATTTTGTGCACAAAGGAAAAGTTGTTTACACCGAACCATTATAAGGTCAGTTTTACTAAGGATAGCCATTGGCCAGAGCAAACTACAGGGCAAAACAAGACATCTCCATTTGATCTGCTGCAATTGCTTCTTGATGTTCGGCAGCAAGGGCATTTATACTCATGTATAAGTCCAGAGATTTAAGTAAAGAAATCACCCCATAAAACCTAGTCAACTTATCCATGGATCAACATGAATACTGCACTTTTACTCTCATCAAAAAAGGAACCATTACATTCACTGAATAGAAAGGCAGAAGGCAAGAGCTTAGTCCACCCTAGGATAACATAAAAGAAGAACTGACTCTCTCAACTCTCTCTGCCATGGTTCCTAGCCTTTTGCAATACCTGGGTGGAGAAATGGTGGCAACTGTGTTTGTGTTTGCTGTTTCAAATATTTATGTTTCAATTGATTCTTTTAACTTTTGCATTATATGTTTTTATTCTGTTGTAACCATCTTGGGTCTGTCCTCAGAGAAAGGTGGGATATACATTTCTCAAATAAGTAAATAAACTGCAAGGGTGGCCACGCCCTTGAAACAGCATTAGTGTTTGCCCCCCCCCCCCATGGTATGATCCTCGACAGGCCATCTCAACATGCATAATTTTGACCCCAAAATTTACCCTTGACTTATATACGAGTATATACGATAGATCAAATGGGAAGATTGTAGTCATATACACACCGCTGTATTAGATGACAATGTCAAATCTGTATGAAGCTTGTTGTACCATCGTCGTTGCTAGGTGACAAACATCTCTCACACCCTGATAACGTAGCTCTGTGAGTTACTAAGAATTTCTTAAAAAAACACACACACACAAAACTAAGAGTCCTAAACAGTCCAAAGGCTGAGGCATGCTAACAAGATAATTTTCTGACTTTTTCTCTCACATTCCTGCATACCTGCCTGGCATTGTTATTACCCACCTGGTAATATGTTGGATTATGTATGTGTATGAAATGTAAATCAAGTGTTTTCTGCTGTTAGGCAAGAGTGCGTGTTTCAGCAATGAAACAGTTAACAGCAGGCTAGTTTTGACTGACAGCCTGTTGTGATTGCTATGACCTATCAGGCATGATTTCCGGCTTTGGAGGTCAGAACTTCCTGCAGACTGAGGAATGTGCTCTCTTATCTCTGTGTGTGTTGAGCATGTGCTTGCCGAAGCGAAGAGGCTTAAGAGAATGCCCGCTCAGAGCGATGGCTTTTGCTATGCTTTGTAAATATGTTTGTAGATATTGAATAAATGTTTGGACTTCAGACTACGGATGTGTTTTAGTCTGACATTGAACAGAGGAATTGGTGTGGCAGACGATTGCAACCAATTCATCAGGTGCTGGAGAAGATGATTGATGGAGTTTGAAGAAACCCACCCAGCACGCACCCTGACCCCACACCGACATAATAAATGTAATGTTTAAGTATTTCCCTCTATAAGGATCCCAAACATCAAACCGTTCAGAGAGAGTAGAGAGACAGACATGGGCAGAAAGTAGTGATACTGCTGACTGGTCAGCTGAAGAGAGAGGATACTAAGCAGAAGTAAAGGAAGAAAGAGAATTAAAAAAGGAGATGGGGTTGACAAAAAAAAACAGAGCAAGAGCACCTGGACACAGGAAGATATTGATATACTATGGATAAAGAACAGACTTTTGGGTGTGTAAATGGAATTTAAAAAGTTTTAATTCATACACATTTTCTGCAAGCATTCAGAAAATTTTATTTTTTAAAAAAAGCAATACCACCAGCATGAAAAATTGAGTTAGCTCAAAGGGCAACAAAGGTGCCTAAGGATCCTTCTGTAACAAATTAAGGATTTTATAATACACTTTTTCAGGTGCATCAAGACCAAACAAAGGATCCAGATGATTCCACTCAGGAATAGACTCATGAAAAATGAGGTTTTTGATTTTAGGAATTAGAACATCAACATCAGCAGGTCCAGAAAGCCAGTCGTTTCCACTACTCCAAATTGCAGTTGGCACAGTCATCTGTGTTATGTCATATTCAGGAGGTTCCATCTTTTAAAAAATAAAAGTTAAAAAGAAAGATGAAACTCTCAGGTCAAATGGCACTCAGTGCCATAGGCAGCGAATAAAAACATCTGAAACCATAAAATTTTGTGAAGGACACAGACAGGTCCGAGCACACAATATCACTAATGCCCCTCCTATCGGTACATGGAGAATTACTTTTCAGTGTTTGAAATACATATGTAGTGATTATTTTAAAAGATATGTTCTGCTATACTTTTCTGATCTCTAAAATATAAAATCTTCCTGTAACCTTTTTATCAGTGAGACTCCTACAGCCAGATCAATATCTGACTTGCTTATTGCTTACATACAAACACACACACACACACACAAACACATATACAGTAGAGTCTCACTTATCCAACATAAACGGGGCGGCAGAATGTTGGATAAGCGAATATGTTGGATAATAAGGAGCCGTTAAGGAAAAGCCTATTAAACATCAAATTAGGTTATGATTTTACAAATTAAGCACCAAAACATCATGTTATACAACAAATTTGACAGAAAAAGTAGTTCAATACGCAGTAATGCTATATAGTAATTACTGTATTTATGAATTTAGCACCAAAATATCATGATGTATTGAAAACATTGACTACAAAAATGCGTTGGATAATCCAGAACGTTGGATAATCGAGTGTTGGATAAGTGGGACTCTACTGTATATGACTGTTGTGACCTCAAATATTGTTATGCTAGACATTGTAGGTTATAAGATCACACACACACACACACACACACAGCTGTATTAGATTGAGATAACATAAAATATTTTCTGGAGAGTATTTTACCTGGTTATAATGAAATCGGTTTTTCAGCCATCCATAATCAAATGCTTGAAGTTTACCTCCATGGACTGCCTGTCAATATAAAGGGATTACAAATGTGTATATTTAGTTTTGACTAGGAATAGAAATAGTGGATTTTAGGCATGTGCAAAACTTCAGAGTTCCACTTTGTAATTTGGAGATTTGGACAATTCAGAAATATAAACCTCCAAATTACAAATCAGAAAGGACCTCTCCAAAGCATTTACAAATCAAAACACAAGCCTCCAAAACTTTCAGCGAAATTCATAAAAGGAGGGAGGGAAGGAGGGAGGGAGGGAAGGAGGGAGGGAGGGAGAGAGAAAGGCCTAACAGCCCTCTCAGCATCTGTGTGTCTTACCCCAAATTTATATTTTCCAAATTCCCACTCCCTTCCCAAACGTTACAACCCTTACTTTCCCCTCAGTTCTCTTTAAACTGAAGCCTCATTCTTCTGGTGTGAGCAGAATTCTGAGAAATGTAGTTTGGGAAGGCAAGGATGTCTGTACCAGAGTATTCAAAAAAGCCCTGCCCTAAACTACATTTCCCAGAATTCTACTCACACCAGAAGAACCAAGCTGACTGCATTAAAGCCCCAGTGTAGGTTAATTGTGATGTCTCAGAGACCCTCGAGTCATGACCCCACAGCCATTATAGATCAGACTGAAGAGGATATGGGGTTTTTTCCAACTCAGCAAGATTCCGTTCCCTTCCAGATGTTCCCTGTTGACAGTTTGGGTCCAAAGCTAATTACAAAAGCCCTTGAAACAGAGCCTGGTTCCCTGGAAAGTTGTTTTTGATAGAAAGTCGTTTCTCAAAACACACCGCTCTGAGAAGGAGATTCGGAGACGAAGCGCGAGATTAGCAGAGAGAGAGGATCCTAATTAAACCGATTCCCTTGGGAGTTTTCAGCAAAGTTGTTGTCTTCAGTCCATTTCCCTTGGGAAAATGTGAACTCAGGGACCTGGTTTGGGGAAGATTTTGAAGTCCCATAAAAGTTCTGGACACAGGCTAGCCATCGCGGTGTCAACGTGTCAGTTGGAAAGTTAACATCGACTCTTGTTCCTGCGTTCCTCAGCGGCCTGACTGCGCGCTACTCTTGAGTAGACCGGGCGTTGTGGCTCGTCTCCCTGTCAAGACTGGACTGCACTTCAGTTCCACCACAACCAACTTTGCCTTGCCTTGCTTCCTTGCCTTGCCTTGTTTTTCCCTGCCTTGGACATTGAACCTGAAACTCTCTTGAAAGACCTTGCTTTATTCCCCACGCAAACTGCTTGGAAGTTTGAGTGTGTTTCGGTTATTGGATTGGAAAACTTGATCTCTAATACTGGACATTTAACTTTATATTACTGGACTATATTTGACCTTTCCTAAAAGGACTATTGCTGGACTATATACTCTGCTTATTTTTGTTTGATTCTTTTATTGCTTTAATAAAGATATTAGATTGTTTATTGGCTTCCATGTTGGTTTCCAGTGCTCATGCAGCTTAAAGGTGTCACATTAATCACATGTGCTTAAATTGTAAAAAAAATCTTTAAAATAACTGGGTAGACTGAAACTTTGTAGGATTGATGCCCTGCTTATGTTTTCTCATTGTGCAGAAATTCAAAGGGATTCAAATTTAAAATCCTAAAAATCAGTGGGTGACCGAAACATTTTGAAACTTGGTAGCTTAAAGTCATAAATGTTGCTACAAGATTCATCCTGATAGCCATAAAAATGACAGAATTTTCCCCATTGGCGCGAATGGAATAAATCTTTACTAATCCAAGTGGGGGGCATCCAAATCTTTGAAATAAATTACTAATCTGATTTCAGCCGTTTCGTATACCTCTAGTGGATATCACCTCTTAGCCTTATCTTTTCTAAAGAAACACATACCCAGATTTCTAAGCATTTCCTCTTAGGCCTTTTACTATCTTGGTTTCTTTCCTCTGGACACATCCCACCTTGTCAATATTCTTCAGGTATTATGTGTAGGGATGGGCAACAGGTGACAATATTTTTGTATGTATATGTTGTTGCTGTGTTATGCATTTTCCTACAAACCATAAGTTTATTCTGGTTTATTCATAACATAGTGAAAATCTTTTTAAAACACTGTATTTACACAGATGCCCCAAGTCATTTTTGCTTCTTAATGCTACAGAGAACCAGACAGTGCCCATTCTTTTTCCATAAACAGAAGCTGAACTGTCTGATTAAGTTTCCTTAAACAGTGGAATAGCTGTCTCTGATTCCCATATATGTTCTGAATTTGTACTGAGGACTTCAAGCTGTTGCTCTCCAATTATTTTGGACCACAACTCTACTGATTTCTCATAAAGATTGGCCTTTTATCGTAGTGTTATCTCAAAGGCAACAAGTGGGGAAAGGCTTCCCCGTTATCTTCTGTGCTTGTAGCAGAAACATATAGAAGCAGAATCAATGTGGATCTCATTTTGAATGACAGAATTACTAGTGGCAGGTGTTTGAAGAAGTAATCATAACAATTATAGTAACTAATAAATCAGAAATAATTATGATAGATTGGCCAGGCTGCTATAGCAGCCTAAACTACATATGGCAAAGATATTTTACACTATTTTTCTATCTCATAGGTAGGGGTGTTTTGTGAATGTGTGTCTTTGAAAATCAAAATCTGGGAAAAGAATGCTATAGTTAGGATTTAGATAAACAATTATCTAGTTGTATGTACCCTAGTGAGCTTTGACTAGGAATTCACTCTTTCTCCATTCTCCCAATTCCATTCCAAATGCTTATACATTGTTGAAAATAATGTAATATCGCTCTACAATAAAAACTCCATTAGGTTAACATAAACTCAAAGGCTAAGTAATGTTCCCAGTGGCTTCTGTTTGTACTGTGCTTTTATGAATAACTTTATGTACAGCAACCTTTCCATGTCATATCCCACCTTCAGTAATGAAAAGAGGCAAGTAACACATGAAATTTATATGATTATGATTATAATTATTATTTTGTAACTATCCAATAACTTAACTGAGTCCTGTTAAACCCATTATGCAGACAAGTGGGATGAGGTATAGTTAAATAGACTACCGCACCTAAGGCTGTCTTAGTGGGTTCATTGGTCTTGAAAGATTTTAACTGCTGATTCTCATGGTTATAACTCAGACATTTATTTAATATTTTACATCAGTTACTAGGTATCTGAGACCTATATTTATCTCTATTTTTAAAAATGAAGTTGTATTTTTGTTCCTCCTCATAAAGAAGCCAGATTTTCATGTCACAAAGGCTTCTTTGAAATAGATCTTATTTTTCCTTATTTATGTTATGTAGTTTTGAACATGTAAAAGCAATAAAGAAACACCAAAACTATCTCAAAAACTATATTACAAATCTTAATGTTTCTGCATAACCTACCTGTTTCCAATGGATTATATTCTGTACGGATGTTCCAGCTGGGGCATGTGCTGCATAAACATCTATTCGGCTCTGAAAGATAACATTAGTCATATTGTTGCTTCGAAATTATCACAAATTCAGCCTTCTGTTTCAATTTGCCTCAATTAGAATAACTTAAGAAACTAACCTATCCAGACATTTCTGGATGTAGGGCCAATAATTTATTTTTGTGTAAACGTCATAGGCTTACTCAGTCTCACAAAATACTGGTAGATATGTGACCAGATTTTGCCAAGATCAATATATTTAAATTTCCATCTGTGGGAGCTGTTTCTCTCCAATCCCAGTCAACCATTGCTTTTTAAAGAAAAGTACTAGATTGGAAAGTTAAGTTGATATGACTAGTGGGACGGGAGACAACACACAGATGGTGGAACATAGGCGGGACATGTCTTGCTATTTGGCCAATCAGGTTGGAATTGTAGCTAAACCTAGAATACATCTGATTATGCACTCTAATTAGTCTAAAGTACAGAATTCGCCTGTAATTAGTCTAAAGTACAGAAAGCCTCATCATCCTTGTCAACACTCAAACATTTCATTTTTTTCATACATTTCTGTGCAGTGTCTGGACCTGCTGGACAACTAAAGAGGAAATTGTAGAGATGAAAAAACTATAGAAAAAAATAATAAAAATTGTCATGGAAAAAAATAAAGAAATCAACATCCCTATAAGAAGTATTTACAATTCTCAGCCAGAATTCTCCCTTAAAGTATGTGGCCATAGCAGATAAAGTAAAACTGTAATGTTATAGTTATGTAGTGGGCATGGACTCCTGGTCTTTGGCTTCTCAGACCCCTTCTACACTGGTCCTATATCCCAGATTATCTGCTTACCCCCAAATTATCTGACAGTGGATAATCAAATAATCCAGTTCAAAGCAGATAATCTGTGATCAGATCCTGGGATATAGGACAGTGTAGAAGGAGCCTCGGATGCATCTATTTGGCCATGCAGGAATCTGACATTACCATGAAAACAAAGATATTTTGAAGGATTTCACTGGTACTATTTAAGCAGTTCAGGAACAGCATATAGAAGAAAAGCTCTGAATATCATACAGAAAGCATATACACACCAGATTTAAGTTGTGTTCATTAAATCCAGCCACAACGAACAGGAGATTGCGACAGATAGGTGCAACATTTTGTTGGCTACACATTGCAGCAGCTGCTATAGAACCAAAATACGTTTTTGGCAAAAAATCTTTCTGTCCAAACATGAGCTGCAAAATTGAAGATATATAGTTTATGATACCAAGTTCATGGACCAGAATATATTCAAAGTTTTAAAAGTATAAACACCTGCAAAACACATGCTATGTATAATGTACAGCAATGGTCTCCAGTTTGAATACTGTTGCAAGGAAACAGAATTTGGATTTCTAGAGGACTGAGAAAGTAACACTGAGAGCATTTCTTTTTTATTGAAGAGATTTTAACATAAATATTAAATCAAGAATAATATAGATAAACCCCACCAAGAAGAAAAATAAAAAAATGAATATATATATATATATATATATATATATATAAATAAATAAAAATTATATATGTATACATATTGACTTCCATCTACTTCATGGTGGAGGGTATGTGTTTTCAATCGTCCTAGTGTTGTCTGGTGTTGTTTCTTCAAGCGTCCCTCTTCTTTATCCCTCTAACTTCAGGAACAGCTGTGTTTCTTCTATCTTCCCTCTTTCTTATTCAGATTAATATTTTCAACTTTTTGTTTTTTAAACAGTCTTTAAACAATTGCCGGTCAATTTGAGTCTTTACTTTTCCCTGATTCATTGTTAATAGGAAGGTTAGCCTGTCCATAATTATAATTTACATTATTTACAAGATCCATTGGTCCATATCTGGTACTTCTTTATCTCTCCATAATTTAGCATAAACTATGCTTGCTGCAGTGACCATATAATTAAATAATGTTTCTTTATTTCTCTGTTTTTCTATGTTTAGCATCCCCAAGAGGAATAGCCTTTGTTCCAGTTTAATCTTTATTTTTTTAAAAAAAATTGAATTCACAAATTTCTCTCCAAAAAGACTTTGCTTTCTCACACGTCCACCATGAGTGGAAGAACATGCCCACTTGTTCCCCATACTTCCAACATTTATTAGACATGTTTTTATAACTTGACAATTTTTGTGGGGTAATATACCATATATAAAACATTTTGTACCAATTTTCCTTAGGTTCCAATGCGTAGATATATTTAATTTTTCAATTCCAAATCTTTTCCCATTCTGCTAGTTTTATAGGGGATCCCACATTTGCAGCCCATTTGACCATACAGTCCTTGATTTCTTCAGCTTCCATTGACCATTCTAACAGTCTTTTATACATTTTGGTTATGGGTTTATTTTCTATTTGCATTATCTTATCCCAAAAGGAATCTTTATCTGCGAAACTCACTTTCTTGTCCTTGTCAAAATATTCTTTCATCTGAATATAACTATGATATAGATTCTCAAATTTTTGTTTAATTTCATCTTGTTTTTTCAACTCATAGCTTCCTTTTTCTTTTGTTAGGGTGTCTCTATATGTTGGCCAGATCATAACTTCCAATTCTCTTCTTTGACATGCCTCCTGTCACCCAGCCATACCCTTGGGATATTTTTAAATAACCCGCATTTGGGATGTTTTACTGTGCTTCAGCAAGAGCAGTATTTACAATGTGCTCAGCATCTTGCGGAGCCAATTTCACCCTGATCTGGGATAAACTGGCATCTGATTTAGGCCATTTTTGACAGAACTTTGACTTTCCTGGGCCTCTGTTTAATGCAGTGGTTCTCAACCTATGGGTCCCCAGGTGTGTTGGCCTACAACTCCCAGAAATCCCAGTCAGTTTACCAACTGTTAGGATTTCTGGGAGTTGAAGGCCAAAACATCTGGGGACCGACAGGTTGAGAGCCATTGGTTTCATGTAAGGTAGATGCATACATCAGCTCACACTGCTGATATGATTTATGTGGCTACCACAACCTCAAGTAGGCTACAAATTGAATTATATGGTCCAGGTAGAAGTGCTGTGAGCTTGCCATACATTTTATCTGTCTGACAATCAAACCATATTAAAAGATTAAAGTTAAACTGACAGGCTGCCCAAGTAAGCAGTTCACAGTTATCCAGTAATTCACATTTTCTTCGCAAGCCTATTTCAGTGCTAAAAATTATATGGTTTTACATAGCCCACTAGCTATACCAGTAGCAAGGGCTGTGTTTCATACTACCCAATTATAGTGCTATGATTCCAATTTAATCACTATAGCTCCATCTTATGGAATGTAAAGCTTGAGGTTTACAAAATACTCTTCAGAATTATTAGCCAGAGAGCTCTTCACCAAACTGCAAACTCTGATTCCATATGCCATAGTCATTAGCCAAGGGGGTTATGATGGGATTATAGTTCTATATCTGTGATGGGAAGGGGCCCAAATGTTGACAACAGGGAGATGGTTTTTAGGTTAGGCAGGCATGCAAGGGCTGCATTGTTGTTGTTGTTGTCTTAGATAAGTTTTAGATAAGTTTTATTTAAAATATATAAAATTAGATTAAAATTGCTGACCATAATGAAATATTATTTACTGTTCCTTAAATATTATTCAATTTATGAAAACTTACAATTTATCATATAAGCAAATAAAATTCTCCTCCTCATATTTATGAATTCTTACACTGATATATTTAGATGTTTAAATTATGTTTTTAATGCATATGTTTATTTTTTTTTGTATGTTCTCTATATGCAGCATTGATTTATTGCCTACTTGTAAGCCGCTCTGAGTCCCCTTCAGGGTGAGGACAGGTATAAATAAAGTAAATAAATAAATAATAACTAAAAATGTATATAAACAAAATTACTTAAAGACCTTAAATTAACTTTAATGTGACTCTTTTGAGACATTGAAAACTGATTTTGAACTAAAAATATTGACTGCAGTACTGATTATTCCACTGACTACATTACATTAAACAACTTAGCACTGGATTTAAAGGAACATCAATTTTTTTGATATCAAAACATGTGGCCAACAGATCCCATTTTGCTCACCATAGTATAAAACAATTCCAAATCCCTTTGCTGCAACAGCAAACAGGTCCAGAATCCATCATCTGCTTATAGTGAACACCCTTCAACCAAAGGAACAATAGATACAGCCATACCTTGATTTGTAAATCAGGAAGTTTGGAAAGTTTTGCTAGAGGAGTTCTTGCATGCTTAACTGTGGCCACAGGTGCCAAGGCAACAAAGAGCTTGATTTTTGAAGCAAGCTGGGCATTTGTAGAAAAAGCTATAAAAGCTAAGAGGGAAAAGAAAGACAAAACAGTTCTTAATTTCAAAAAGGCTGATGATGTCCTTTCTTTTCTTTTCCTTTCCATTTCTTTTTCCCTTCCTCTTTTCTTTTCTCTTCCTTCTGTCCTTCTTTTTAGGAAATTCTGAACCTGAAATGTGGTATGAAGCCCATTTCAGTGCCTCCAGACAGTCAGAAATCCTTTTCTACTCCACAACTGCCTAAGGACCACCCAGGGCCGATCCTGAGTTCAAAGCATCAGCTCGGCCCCAGTATATTGTGTCCATATAAACTCACCCACAGCCTCTGAAATAAACTCAATGTTATTCCAACACAATTATAGTCCAATTCTATGTATGTTTACTCCGGTGTAAATTTTCTTTAGTTCAGTGGCATTTAATCCCTAGCAAGGGGACAGGAAGCAACTATTTTGCAAGCAGAAAACTTCTAAATTTACCCATTGTTGTTCCTTGTGAATGACCAATATAATACACTTGTTGCTGTCCAGTTTTCTGAAGGACAAAATTTATAAATGCTGGAAGGTCATATTTAGCCATGTGATCATAACTGCCAAGAAAAAAAAGTCATTAAGAATCCTTGTGCAATAGCAAATGAAAACATTTAGTAAACCCAAAGAGTTATGTGTTCTGATGTACATGCAGCTTGTGCATACTTGCCAATACCAGTCCTGTAAGAATTTCTTGTAAGGATTCCTTTGAAAACTACATACAGAATGAACCATGGGATGTTGTTCTACTATTTCTGAGAATGATGTAAATGTTTTCTAGGTTCTCGGGAATCCTAGGTCTAAGTGGGAAAGTGATCCCAGGTATATCGGGCACACCTGTGTATTCTGCTCCATTCATTAGACACAGTGGTTTGAAAGAGTAGGCTATGGCATTCCATTTCACCAATATGGGGCTGCCTTAGCAGAGTGCATGGAAATCAGAAGATGCTAGACCACTGTTATCAGATTGCATGTTTCTTGGGGGGCAGGCATGAAATAAAACCAGTCTACCTGAATTCCCAGTACTTTTCAAATATAGGTGAAAGAGAGATATGTTTTTTGGACCAGGTTGTTCCTCGACTGTTTCCTAGCCAAACATCATATCCAGCATCTGCTAACATGAAAGCCAGGCTGTTATGAGGAAGATTTTGGTACCAGTTGGCAGCATCTACAAGTAAACCATGTTGAAGAAACACCACTGGCTTTGGATCTGAAAGAGAACAAATGCACAATTAATGATGTAATACTCACTTCTTTCATTTGTACATGAGAGAAACAAAAATGTTAAAATTTGTCTCTAAATGAGATTACTACATTTTTTCCACAGCACGTTTTCACATTTTGGACACTTTTGTGAAATTTTCATGCTGAATATTTCACCAAAACAATCACTTTTGTACAAACTGTGTTTCTGCACAAAAATGACTTTTTACTCAAAACACATTACGTATCCAAAAAAAAATTATTATTATTTTTTGCTTTAACCCCTTTATCGTGCATAGGTTCCCCTGGAGAAGTGGCATTAGGGGTTGTGTCTTGAGCATTGGACTATGTCTCTGGAGACCAGGTTTTCTTTCCTGTTCAGCCATGGAAATACACTCTGAAAATTCCTTCAGGTCACAGTAAATCAGAAATGATTTGAAGGTACATTACAACGACAACAATAACAATAAACAGAATCTCAACATTTTGTTTAAGTTTGCAGATGTAGAGTTCCATATGCATTGTTGTGTCACATATGGGAAATGTGATTTAATACAAGGGCTGGATAAACTGATCAATATGTATTTCCCCATGTAGAGATTTATGCTACAGAAATACAGCAAAGAACATTAGCCTCTTTATCTACATATATATCCTATAGAGAGAGATACAAGCATACACATACATACAAATGAGTTTTGTTCTCATTTGCTCCCATGAGCCTAGCTGCTTATTTGGCCTCATTTTATGCATGTCAAGGGAACTTAGTGCAATGGTTCCTTGGAAGAATGGTATTAAGTAACTATATGTTTTAAGCTTGACTAATGTATTTTATGGATTACTGTTCATGGTTTTAAATGTGTTGCTGTTTTTATTGATCTGTTTGGCATTGAATTTTGCCAGTTGTTGTAAGCCACCCTGAGTCCCCTCGGGTAAGAAGGGCGGGGTAGAAATGTTGTAAATAAATAAATAAATGGTATTGACACAGATCTGCTTGAGGTAAATTGTTTCAAGTAGATCAAAAGCTCAGATTTTGTTCTGCACTCACTCTTTATGTCTTTGACATGAAGAGTAACGAGGCATTGCCCTAGTACCAGTTTCTGAAAAGTAGGAGGACTGGACTGGACACCAGAAAAGGACATGCTCAGGCACATTTTGATTTGAAATTTGATTTTGTTACACATATATTAATACCCATTCTCTATATCAGTGGCAGCAAACCTATGGCATGTGAGCCAGAAGGAGCATGCAGTGCCCTTTCTCCTGGCATGTGTGCCGTTGCCTGCCCGCTGATATCCTCGACTGTTTCCTAGCCAAACATCATATCCAAACATCATGATTGCTGGCACCTACTTGGCCGCCCCCTTTGATCATTTGCTTGCCACCTTTACTCACTCGCCTGCTAGTTCACTCATTTGTTGTTTGCCTGCCCTGATTGCCCCTCCACTCACCACCCCCCAGATGCCCTCCCACTCAACCCCACTCGCCTGCCTCCTGTTCACCTGCTCGCTTGCCCACCCCTCCACTCACTCACTCACCCACCCATCCCCCGCTCACTGATCTTCAAACATTCTCTACTTCATTTGAAAATAATGCTGCATTCACAGAGCTCAGATGATGTTGACTTTTTTGGAGAGGTGGCTGGCTAGATAGAGGGGATGGACAACATTTTCTAGCATTGCAACATTAAGCTGTATTGCTGGCATTACAGAGAGATTGGTTTGTGCCTTCTGGTAGAAGACTTTGATTTTTATTTTATTTTTTTACTTTTCATGTTTTGTTTTCTCCATAGCTCTACAGTTCGCCAGATTGAGCCCCAGTATTGGGAGAAATTCTGAACAGCAATCAAGTAAATCAATATTCAGAGGTTCCAAACACAACAACAATGAATGAAGATTTTTGTTCAAAAATACACTTATTTTTACATACTATAAGGTTATAAAAGAAATGCAGCTAATAAGACAGTAGTGTGCATACTCAGACTTTCGCTGATATCCTTGACTCTGCCATGTGGAATTCTGAATACAGTATTAACATAGTCGTCATCAGTCTTAACCTCATACTCCTCAAATGGGTACTGCCAGTATTGAATGAGTTCTTTCTAGAGAGAGAAGGAAGCATGAGAGAGAAGGAAAATAGCCTGTTTTAAACATCTGTACTAGAAATCCTGCAGAGCATATTCTTCTGAAAAGTTTTCAATGAACTCATAAAAAGTATTTGTAAAGGCTACAGTTTCCAGAATCCACCAGTTAGGATAGCAATTGATCATTATTAGTGGTTGTTACTAAAACAGGGGCTACTTGTTGGTTTAAGTTTTTTAAAAGTAACTTTTCCCAGTTCTTGACTGAGTTAACAAGAACGTCCAGCCTGGAACATTTGGTTAGGCCCCAATGAAATCGTTTTGGTTTGCACCACCCACTTTCTCTCAACAGCATCCTTTCCACCCTTTTCTGGCCATTTCTGGTGATCTGGAAGAAATGTTTCACTTTACCCAAAATGTCTTTGCTAATGGAGTACAGAACTGAGTTTGAGGTAGAAAGTCTGTCTCATATTAACTAGATTTAACCCCCCCCCCCAATCCATATGATGTATTTTAAAAACATATACAGACAGTCCCTGAGTTACAAACATCTGACTTACAAATTACTAATAGTTAATAATGTGGTTGGGACAGCAGGAAGTGAAAGAAATCTACATCCAGGAAAGGAAATTCACTCCTGAAAGAGTTATCATAGGGAAAATATGTTTGCATTGAAGCTTTGTCACCAATCCTTATTTCCACAACAAGCCATCTTTTTTTTCAAAATCCATTTATCACAGGGACAGAAACTGATGTGAAATCTTCTAAACAAGTGCACAGTCAGAAAAAACTAACACCACAGTGGTATTAACCCTTCCCTATGTTTATATATTTGGCTGGAGTTACACTTAAAAATGTACCTGTTCTGACTTACACACAAATGAAACTTAAGAACAAACCTACAGAACCTATTTTGTTCGTAACTTGGGGACTACCTGTACTTTTGTATGCCTGTTTCTGGCCCTGCCTGCATTATCTTACTGTGATAGGAAAGGAGGAGGATGGTGCCAATGTTGCACAATGAAAATTCCACAATTATTTATTATATTAGTGTTAATTAACCAAAAAGCATGAAGTGAGTATAGGCTTCCTACGACAGGTTGGTATAGATTCAGAGAATATCATCAAAACTGATAAATGCTCTGAAGAACAAAATATAGAAGGAAAGGCTGAAGGGGCTAGGCATGTTCAGTTTGGTGAAGAGAGAAATGGGAATGACTTTATGGCTCTTTTTAAACACCTCATGGCTTTTGTTCTGCTATCTCACAGTGTAAGAGTTTGAAGGTACAGGAGAGTAGACAATTGGCCTCATCATAAAGGCCAGGAGAATCATCCTGCTTCACCTAGCAACCAGGAGGAAAGAGAGAGCAGTCGAGCAAATCTGCCCCACATGCAGCTTCCTCTGGGCGATGCTTCTCTATCACATGGAGAAAGCATCATCTTCCTGACAAGGCCCAAAACATGGGAAGCCTCCTGTGTTGGAGTGAAAGCATCCAGCAACGCTTTTACCCCTAATTGGGTTTGGATCCTCCATAGGAAGTCACACAATGTTGGGTGATGTCCAGCATGGTCCTCTTTACTACAGCTGGGATCAAAGCATCCTAGGACGTGGATTTCACCCCATCTGATAACGTCCTTTGATTGAAAAATAGAAAGTACTTTCTGACCATAAGAATGGTTTGACAACCAATTGTGGTGGGTGTCTCCTTCTTTTGATAATAAAATAATAATAATAAAAGTTTATTTATATACCGCCCTATCTCCTCAGGGGACTCAGGGTGGTTGATGTCTTTAAAAGGTTGCTAGATAGCTCCCTGCTGGGATATTTAGCTGCAAGGTTGGCTTGAGTAGGGGATTGGATTTGATGTCCCATAAGGAGCCTCCGGTGGCGAAGTGTGTTAAAGTGCTGAGCTGCTGACCTTGCAGACCGAAAGGTCCCAGGTTCAAATCAGGGAAGCAGAGTGAGCGCCCACTGTTAACTCCAGCTTCTGCCAACCTAGCAG
The DNA here is from genome assembly GCF_035594765.1 of Anolis carolinensis. Taxonomy (NCBI): domain Eukaryota; kingdom Metazoa; phylum Chordata; class Lepidosauria; order Squamata; family Anolidae; genus Anolis; species Anolis carolinensis. The sequence continues at coordinate 210,586,808 of NC_085843.1, forward strand.
TTCGAAAACATGCAAATGTGAGTAGATCAATAGGTACTGCTCTGGTGGGAAGGTAACAGCGTTCCATGTAGTCATACCGGTCACACGGCCTTGGAGGTGTCTACGGACAACACCGGCTCTTTGGCTTAGAAATGGAGATGAGCACCAACCCCGAGAGTCGGACACGACTGGACTTAACATCAGGGGAAACCTTTACCTTTAAGGCTTTTTCCAACTTTATAATTCTATGATCGTAGGCCCCCTGACTATCTAGACTTGGTACTCCTACCCATACCACTCTTAGCTGCTCAAATCACCAGCTCAAGTCTGAGCTATCTGTCATGATAACTGGTAACTTTTCTTTCAAACAACCTGCAACACTACAGGAAAACATAAGTAGCAAGATGCAATTAATGCCAGCAAACGATTTCATGAGACCTGTCTTAAGCAACTGTAATTTTAATTCCTCTCAATAACTGGATAATGCATTCTCTAACAGAACTTTCTCATTATGTCAACATTGCCTTAGAGAAATATCTTTTTTAATGTTACTTACAGCATTTAGAGTGGCTTCTATGTCAATCTTTGCCCCGAGAAGTTGTCCATCAATTAACATACAGCCATAAAGCAGACTCATGAGAATCACTGCTAACCTCATATTTGGTTTACTTGTAATGGCTGTCCAAGTGATAATCTAGGAAAATAATTGAAAAATTATTTGCTTTACTAAAGTAAGCAGATATTTCATGAGGACAGCATAATTCAGATAGTAAAGAACTAAATCAAGTTCACAAAATACTGAAATAACTTTTTAAAGAGCACAAAAATACAGCCAGGAGAAATGTCCTAGACATTATTTAGCATTCTGTAGATTCTTTAAAAGTATCACATGCTGGTCACTTTTAGATAAAAAACTGCAGTGTCAAAACAAAAACATAAAACTATGCTTCAGTCTGTATTTCTGTAGCCTTCTATAGGCAGACAAATACATAATGTTTTTCTGAAAATACATGATGACATCTGCATTCCAAATATATATTTCTTCCATTATCTTTCTCACACAATCATAATTACCAGAAAATTCAATTTCTTAATAATTTGTTTGTATAATAATTAATAAACTTTTATCTCTCTGGGCCTAAAAGGCCCAAAAATAAACATCTAACTTAAATGGACCACAAACTTTGCAGCTCATTATAAAAGAATTGGTTTAAGTTGCTCTTTTATATTAGGTTATTTGGTCTAGTCTCTGGTAAAGATGGGACAAGAAAGAAGGAATTAACTGGTTGGACAGGGTTTTTCTTTGAAATTTAGAGATGACCTAGGTCATCCCATAAAATTTACAGACATAGTCCCATGTAAGTTAGGAGGGATGTTAATCATTGCTTAATTACATCCTCCTGTATATTCCTCCTTGTAAGAACTCCTTCAGGAACTTTGGAAGTGGGCCTCTGAACTGGGAGCCTACATGTCTTCTCTGGGTAATATTTCACAAGATTTCCCCTACTCACTTCACCCCCAGGTTTGGTTCCCCATTGCTACTTTCTAAGACAGAGAGCTGCCCTACCTTCTGTGAGGGAAACCCACTTCCAGTGTATCAGCTTTGTATGTCTTTGCTGCTCAAGAAACTGAAAACCTACAAGGAATAGACAAACGTTAAATTGTTTAGTTTACTTATACATTGCGTAAATTATTATTTTACTGTTTTAAATTTTAAACTAATTTTATTAGAGATCGCAAAAATATTTATCAGAATATAAATATTTTACTTAACAAATTGATGAGGATGAGAGCTTAGAATAAAGCCCCGTTCTACATTGCCATATAATCCAGATTATCAAAGCAGATAATCCAGATTATCTGCTTTGAACTGGATTATATGAGTCTACACTGCCATATAATCCTGTTCAAAGCAGATAATCTGGATTTTATATGCCAGTGTAGAAGGGGTCGTAGTTTGCAGAATCCTCATAAGGAAAATTCCAGTGCTGTTAAAGAGGCCTAATGTAAAAGCTTTGATTTTATCCCTGTTCATGCAAGCACAAGACCCTAAGTCTTTTCATTGATATAACAATGCCCATCTCAGGGTTATAAGCCTCTTCACACGGGCTATTTTTCAGCAGCGGCAACAGGTTTTTAGCAGTTTTTCTGTTGAAAAGTAAAGAGATAATCAATGTTACATTGTCAACAGGTGCAACAATAGCCATGTAGGAAAATGTATAATGCATTTAAAACAAAACAGTGCAGAGCATTTATATTCTACTGGGATAGTTCAAAGGCTTCTACACTAGAAGATCACATACCTTTGAGTCACTTAGAAGCAAAATATAAAAGCTACAAAAGTTAAAAAGCAAAGCCCGGTAAATAGAATGCAGAGGGGAAATATTATAGATAATATTAAAAAGAGGGAACTTACAGGTCTTCAGTATGGATACTTTGGAGTAATCTGCTGTTTTTGTTCATCAAACCCCCCTGATATATAAACTCAGCAGGGCTCTGTTATGGGAAAGGACAAGAAATGAATGTAGAGACATGTCAAATGTCAGTGGCACTGTCACTGTAGTGATGCCTGAATGAGACATTTACAACCTTGTTATCAAAGAAATATCAGTTTTCTCAGGTTCAGTTCTCTTTTCCTCATCAATAAATGTTTATGAAAGGTTTAAAGAACATTTTCCAGGAGGCTGTTTGACCTTTGTAACAACAACCTCGATAAAAAAAGGTTACTTATAGGACTGCTGACGCTTTCTAAAACGTTTCTCACTGCCCATGCCATTACTTAATCCCGGAAAATGTTTCCTTATCCCCCACTAAGGATATTTGTAAAAAATTTATCTATTAAGTCACTGGAGTTAATAGGACTTGTCTAAATAACACACTTCTCTGAAGATGTATATAAATCACAGAGGGAAGACATTTGCAAAACTGCACTTGTTTCAGAATCACTTCCTTTTGAGGCTTTGACCCACAAAACATTTCTTTAAGGTTTTCCCCCTTTTTGATTGTGAAAAACAGTGATATATTTGACATACGTAAGTGGCTATAAAGGTCAGGCACCTACTTGAGCCATCATTATTAAGAATGGAGTTGTTCTTCTCACCCAGGGAATGAAGGGGTGAGGCTATGTATCCAGAGAAGCCAGTGGATAGCAAGACCAGGTCTCTTGACCTAATCAATGAAATACAGTAGAGTCTCACTTATCCAACATAAACGGGCCAGCAGAATGTTGGATAAGTGAATCTGTTGGATAATAAGGAGGCATTAAGGAAAAGCCTATTAAACATCAAATTAGGTTATGATTTTACAAATTAAGCACCAAAACATCATGTTAGATAACAAATCTGGCAGAAAAAGTAGTTCAATATGCAGTAATGCTATGTAGTAATTACTGTATTTATGAATTTAGCACCAAAACATCACGATATATTGAAAACATTGACTACAAAAATGCATTGGATAATCCAGAACGTTGGATAAGCGAGTGTTGGATAAGTGAGACTCTACTGTACAACATACTGACATAAGAAAAGTCATCCAGCATATGCTGTAGACATTCTCCAGTCTGTCCTTCCTGGGGTGACTCCTTGATGCCCACAACCGTAGAAAGATTTATTTATGGACACATTTATGGACAACCAGTGATGTATTGTGTGTGTGTGTGGGGGGGGGGGTGCATTTTGAACTTGCCTTTATCAGGAAAGAATGAACAAACATCGAATTTCTCATAATATAGTCTGTTTTTAAAGTCTCCAAATTCTGTCTCATCTAAGCAGCCCTGGTTATACTTGAATGATTACTACTTGAACAAATAGCCAGTGCTGCAGGCTATATTTTTAAAAAAAGAAATTGACAATATCACTCCTGATATCACATCCATACTGTCGGATATTGTAGGGCAGCAGTTGCATTAGCTTAGTTAACACACAGGTTAATACTTCATCTCTCCTGACCCCAAGTTTAAAAAGGTAAGTATTATTTAGCAAGATTCAAATCTTTCCTGGTACTGAGACAGTGAGGATGGCCATTTCAGATCCTGATGTGGGATCCAAGATCCCATCCCCATAGCTATCCCATGTTCCCCAGCCTCAGGCACCTTGGGGAGAAGGGATGGCAGTCCTTTTCTACCCACTAGCACCCCATTCCTGCCCCCAATCTTCCCTTACTGTTACTGAAGGCCCTTCCTTTCATGGTTCTTCTTCATTTTGGAAATGATGGAGCTTCGGAGGAATGGAGGGAGTTTACTTCTCCCGGATTCTTTTGTTTCCTGGATGACAAAGATTTAGGAAGGAAGGAGCCTGCAATGACAGTAAGGGGAAAATTTCAGTAGTTACTTGGGAAGAATGGGGATGTATGGAGAGTGGAAAACAGAACCCATGCTCAGCCCTGCCAAACCAGCTATGGCACGGTTGGGCTGTCAAGCCAGTTTTCTGCTGTGGAAGTTGTTTGCCGAGACCTTGGAAGGGCTTTGTGTATTCTTCACCAAAGAAAATCTAATAAAATTCATGGAGTCACAATAAATCAACAATCAACTTGAAGATATATACATGTACAAGTGTATCAAAGAGCTCTGAATATAAAAGGCTCCATCTAAAACTATGGAGAGCCAATCTGTTTCAATAATGTTGGGCTATAAAGGATCCTATAATCTGATGCTATATAAAATTGTTTTCTGCTTCATAAGGCTTCTATTTGCACTTCCTTATAAATATGCTTCATGGGAAAATAATATCAGAATAGGTTTGCATTATAAGCAGAATGGCATCTGGTCAACTTGATGGTCCTCATAAAGTGCTTACAAAATTGCATTTCACAGCACTAATATTTATTTGGCAATAGACAGTTCTAAGAAATGGGTAGAATGTATGTTTGATGCAGGAGATAATGCAGGATTTGATGGTTAGGAGATCCACATGATCATTCAGATCATTCATAATAAATACTTTTAGATAAATATTTTATTTATAGACCTCCCTCTCTCCCTGAGGGAACTCAAGGTGGTTTACATACAAAAAAGGCAAACATTCAATGCCGAAGTTTCACAGAAATCTACATAATAACATCAAAAACTTACATCTAATGAGAAAATAAAAATTAGCAATAGGATAATAAAAACAAATACAAAGATTTAGATAAGACATTATATTAATAACACATAAATTAAACTAAAATTACACTAAAAACATGCACCCCAGACAATTAGATGATGAAGTTGTATTAAAGTGTCTAATATCAGTTTTAATTTAAAATAAGACGTAGCAGCCACAGAAGGCGAATAAAATTAGCCAGTGTTCCAGTGGGATTAGAGTGCTAGTCCTCCTCCTATCCATACGCTAAAGTGCATAAGTGCATTTTTAGAAGGAGAGGAGGGTAGGGACCATCTTTATTTCTTTGGGAAGGGAGTTCCAGAGGCAAGGGGGTGATCATGGAGAAGGTCTCCTCTCTCATTCCCACCAACCGTGCTTGTGATGGAGTGGAACCGAGAGAAGGTCCTCCTTCACTGACTGCAGTGCATGAGATGGTGGTAACCTGGCTGCTGATCTCTGAACTAGCTGTAGCTTTCAAACTATCTTTGAAGGCAGCCCCACATAGAGAGCATAGCAGTACTCTAGGCAGGATGTGACCAGGACATGGACAACTATGTCAGGCATCTCAGGCTATGGGTGCATCTGCTGCAGAAGTTTTAACTATGCAAAGACGTTTCTAGCCACCGCCGACATCTGAGGTTCCAGGGTCAGTGATGAATTCAGGATCACCCCCAGACTGCGCACCTGTTCCTTCAGAGGGAGTGTGACCCCATCCAGCACAGGCTGTAACCCTATACCCTGTTCTGCCTTACGACAGACCAGGAGTACCTCTGTCTTGTCTGAATTTAGTTTCAGCTTGTAGGCCCTCATCCAATCAATTACTAATGACAGAACAGCATCCTTGGCTTTTGGTGGAAAGGAGTAGGAGAGTTGGGTGTCTCTGAGTAAATTTGACACCGAACTCTAAAACTCCCAGAACTGAACCCTGACTCCACAGGCCACCAGCCAGTGAGTCGAACAGGAGTCCCCTGGCTTCACCATCTTGGTAGGCCTTTCCAGGAAGGACCAGAGCCACTACATAACAGCGTCCCTAAGCCCCATCCCAGAAAGATGACCCAGAAGGAGACCATGGTTGATGGTATCAAAAGCCACTGAGAGGACTAGGAGAACCAGCAGGGACACACTCCCCCTATCTAGCTCTTGTCATAGATCATCTACCAAGGCGACCAATGCCGTTTCAGTCCCATAACCAGGCCTGAAACAAGATTGAGATGGATTAGATAATTGGTTTCATTCAAGAAACTTTGGAGTTGGGAGGCCACCACCTTCTCTAGAACCTTGCCCAGGAAGGTTTGACACTAGCCAGTAGTTGTTCAATTGAGTGGGATCCAGTGCTGGTTTCTTTAACAAAGGTCTTGCTATTGTCTCCTTGAATCTAATTGGTATTATGCCTTGGGTCAAGGAGGCATTCACCAGCACCTTCACCCTCTCCGCCAGCCCCCCTCCCTCCCCCAGTCAATTTTATAATGGACAAGGGTCGACCCCATTACTCTCAAGATCTTGTCCACATTCTCAGGCCAAACAAGTTAAAAGGAATCCCTTAAACAAGGACAAGCAAAAGCCTCAGTTACATCCACAGATACTGCATTAATACTGGCGTCTAAGTCAGGGCAGATCAGAGCAACTTTATCCATAAATATAGCAAACTCTTTGCAATGACCTGCCAATTGATCAGGGATCCCCAGTTGAGCAGGGTTTAAAAGTCCCCTGACCCGAAACAGCTCTCTTGGGCAGTTCTTTGCTGATGCAATGTTGACAGCAATCAACGATTTTTCTGCTGCCTTTATTGCCATGGAATAGGCTCTTTAAAAAGCTCTAGAGCGTGCTCTGTTGGATTCACAGCACGCAATATCCCAGTGCTTCTCTAGTCTCCTTTTCACTTGCTTCATCTTCACCAGCTCCCTAGTATACTAGTGAGCTGATTTGACTGATTTGATGGAGAATTAACAATGAATTATTGCTAATGGTAGGGATGCAGGGGCCAATTTCTGTATCATGACTCTCTCCCATGAGCCTCATTCACATAATGCCATTGTTTACATTCTGTTTGTATCAGCAGTGGAAACAAAAACTAAAGTTGTATCACTTCTTGTTGCTGTTTTGAATTTGTCACAAGGGAAAACTTGAAGCATTTGAGGAGAGTCTGCATATTTTAACACAAATAATTATTACATAATGGCTATTTATATACCGTAATGAATACAATTACTCTCATGGGGATATTATTTCCCATGTAGTATTTATTCATAGGGTCAGAAGTAGAAGATAAAATAGCTTAGAAGTAACCATAGATGTGAAAACACTTCTAGCGATGTTTTTCTAAATACATTTCAAAATAACCGTTATGGTTTATAAAATCCAATACAACTCTGATAAATACTAACTTAGAGGACTGTATCATCCTATATGAATGTAATTCAATTTTATGAATGTAATGAGCTTTACGAATCTGGGGGAAAGCCTTTCTGGTGACCACTATTATCTTCACAGGCACTTATTTATTTTGTATCAAAAGCATTGCATAAATTAATATAAAACTGATAAAAATAGAAAGAGCACAAGCAGCTAAATAACTTTTGGGGAAAAAATGGGCAACAGTGAGTGCATCGTCTGTAGCATCAAACAATTCTTTCTCTGTACATGAGGCAGGACATTGCGGATAAGTATACAGATGTAGAGTTGTCTGTTCTGCTCCACAGTCGCACAAAGTGGAGGATTCTTTTAGGTAGTGTCATTTTGCCAGGTTGTCTTTTGATCTGCCCACTTTAATTCTGAGTCGGTTCAGGGACTTCCAAGTTGCCCATTCTTGGTTTGCCCCTGGAGGCAGACCCTTGTGGGGGCCATCCATTTGGGATTTCCTGGTTTAGCTGCCCAGAGGGATACTCTTGCTGTTGCTTGGGAAACGTTGTATTCCCAGTACACATTGAAAAAACCAAACTGCTATAAACTCCAATTTGTGTATCCATCCTCATTAATAACTTTTTCCTATCTTGATCACACTTTGATTTTGCTTGGCCACATATGTCTCGGTTTTCATCCATGAAATGAAAGTGAGAGATTGGCTCATTTTTATTGATGTTGTCGTCCTTTGGCTGTCAGGTAAAGACCATAAGCTAACTTTGGAGTGCTGATTATTTTATAAGAATATTAGCTTGGGCACCCAGCGTTGCCTGGGTTATTTGAAAAAGTCAATTTTTAATTGTACAAAATGTATAAGGTTATACATTAAGGACGACTGTCATCATGTCAGGTTAACCCCGAGAAATTCCATCCGTGCTTAAAGTTTGTTATGTTGGGCAAGTTTTCTCTAAGATGCATCATTGGTGGAGTTCAGTGTGCTCTCTGGCTGTAGGGTAAACTACAATTCCCACTATAGTGAATCAGTCCCCTCAAACCCTTTCAGTAGGTTGAGATAGTCATGGGGGTTCTGTGAGCCAAGTTTGATCCAGGTCCATCATCGGTAGAAGTCAGTTTCTCTGGTTGTGGTGAACTACAACTCCCAGAAAGGAAGGTCAGTTCCCCTCAAACCCTTCCAGTAATCATATTTCGTCATATCAGGTATATGTGCCAAGTTTGGTCCAGATCCATCGGAGTTTGGGTTTAGAGTGCTGTCTGGATGTAGGTGAACTACAACTCCCCAAAATCAAGGTGAATTTCTCCCAAAGACCTCCAGTATTTTTTGGTTGTCATGGGGGCTGTGTGTACCTAGTTTGAACCAATTCCATCTTTGGTGGGGTTCAAAGTGCTCTTAGATTGCAGGTGAACTATACATCCTAGTACCTACAACTCCTACAAATCATGGTGAATTTTCCCCAAACCTCTCTATAGTATGTTCAGTTGTTGATCAATTCCTCTGTTTGTTGTGTGCCATAGAAAATAATAGGAAAGGGTTATGGGAGAGGCAGTGGGCAGAGTCATGCAAATTCCACACCAATGGAAGAAGTTAGAAACACTGGAATGTCTATGGTGGAGGAAAAACAGAAAATCTAGGATGAAATTGACCCCGTATGAAAGCCTTCACTTGGATGGTGGGCAGATTGGTGTTTGTGGAGGACGTTGGCAGGGTTCTTGGACATGTTCATGGCGCTCTCTATAACCAGCAATGTCACTGGAGGGAGAGCCATTGGTGTCTCCTGGGTAGTGGGAGCTATAGCTCTTTGTTGAAGTGGGAGCCTGTTCTGGAAGTGGACTCACCAGACACACACACACACACACATACATATTTTCACTTTTATTATGTGTAATTGTGTATACATGTCTTTGGATAAGAGTACTGTCCAACATTTATTCTTTATTTTAGATAAATTTTAAATAGTTTTTCTTCCACAGACAGCTTATTACTATTTTAACCATAACCTTTTATGTTTATATGTGAGGTGGAAGAAGGAATTATTAATGGACACTTTTAAAAATTGGATGAGGAGGGTAAATAAGAGAAACAGAAAGAGCAGCTGAAGTCGAATTGTGCTATCCCAAAGAGGATTTCTGCCTCTTGCAGTGAAATTTTCTTTCAGTCCCCATATTTCTAACATTGCTGAAACTTAAAACTTCAGTTAAACTTTTAGAAATGCAATTTAGGCATCTGAAAAAAGAGACAAACAGGATAGAAACACAGTAAGTACGAGAGTTCTAGCGATCAAGAATTTTCAATGTCTCATTTTCCATAATGCTAGAAATTTAGGGACTGAAGCAAAATTTCATTTGGGGGATGATTTTTCATTTGAGGACAATGTTTTCATTTTGCCTCTCCTCCATAGCTATATTCCTGAAGAGTGACAAGGTTCAGCTTATGCCAATGCATCCCAGACAGGTATTTGTGCAGAGACTTTATGACTGGACACCTTTGCTCCAGATTGCTCAGAGCGAACTCCACACTAAGTCTTACAATGACGTATCTTTTGCACGACTGAGAACGAGATCTGGGGTGAGATTTCTTTACGTGAGACCTACCAGCATATAAGGGACTGCACAGTAGGCCTTATTGTGCCTGTCTCCTGTAGATAAATTCCGGAAGAATGACAAAGCTGTGGGTTTTCTTGTACTTGTGAAATTGGAAAATTCTGCTAGTTGACTAATATATACATCAGAGCAACTTGAACTGGCATGGGAAGAAAGCATTCATTGTTCTATGGACTTGGAATTAATGGGGCTTTCAATGATGATTTTAGAAAGTATTCAGAAAGTTTTTTTTAAAAAAAAATACAGAACAAAAAAAGCCATGTGAACACTTTATTTGAAGTAATAAACATGATTAGGGATTCTTCTGAAGTAAGGCAATGATGGGATAATACATTTTTTCAGATGCATCCATGCCAAACACAAAATCCAGATGATTCCATTCAGGAAAAGATTGGTGGAAGATTAGTTTCTTGATTTTGGGGATTAGGGCAGCAACATCAGAAGGGCCAGAAAGCCAATCCTTTCCACCACTCCAAAGGGCAGTTGGCACATTCATGTCCGTTATATTGTATTCAGGTGGTGTAGCCTTACAAAAATAAAATAAATAAATAATAGGGGAAAGTCAAGCAACAACATTTGTTAACAAAATTTGGCCAGTTCATTTCTATGTAAGAGCGAGGCAGTAAGCCTGCAATATCAATTACTAGCTACTTAGACTTCTGTTCCTTAGACATTGTTAAATAATGTTTTTTAAACTGGCTACAGTAACAAATAGTGATCTGTTTATCAGTTCATCAAACAGTGTTACACCTGTTCTTGAGAATTGAGAGGGCAATGTGCCGGACTGCTAGTTCAATGAGCCTTTATTATAGTCTATGACTTTGCTCTCAAATGGTCCTGAGGTTGGATCTACGCTGTCCTATATCCTAGGATCTGATCCCAGATTATCTGCCTATCCCGGATTATCTGGCAATAGAGACTCATACAATCCAGTTCAAAACAGAAAATCTGGGCTCAGATCCTGGGATATAGGATGGTGTGGATCCAGTGTAAAGGTACTCCATTAGAATGAGAAAATATAAAGTTTTTTTTCCTGTGAAATGTCTTACCTGGTGGTAATGAATTAGGTTTTCTGGGTATCCATAATTAAAAGCTTGGAGTTTACCTCCATGGACTGCCTGCAAATGCAAAGAAATAACAAGCATATATGTGTTTCTTACTACGAATGGAAAATATAGGAAACATATGAAATATGACAACAAAACATAGTATTTTTTCAATTCCTTTCATAGTAAAATGGCTCTATTCAGTTTTAAAGAGATAAAGAATGAATGCTGTCTAGTCCATATTTTCATTTATATGTATGTGGATTGTGCTGTTCTATATTATTTCAAAGACAGAGAACATTTCCAATTCACGAAGTGGGCTCTGACATTACAAATATTAGGAAGATTCAACCCTGAGTATCTGGATTTCCATGTCCCATGGAAATATATGAAGAATTTCATGCTCAGTCTGTGAACAATAATGGAGCACAGAAGCCATGTTACCTTCAGGAGCCAACTTGGATTTAAGGCTCTGATGGTACACTGTATAGCCATTAACGGGCACTAAAGGGGCCAGACATATTTGTTTAATGAGTAGCAGAACTTCCCGCTAGAAGAGAAATCCAGGGCTATTTGTTTTTAGGGAGAGAAGAGACAATGTGCATCTGTCTGTCTGTGCTCACTTTTAGCTTCATAATTTCCGGTTTGAAAGAGCTTCAGGAGAATCAGTTTTTCAACAGGCTGATGATTCAGAGCCTCTGAATCACACATCACTTTCCAGCCAGTTCTTTGGAAAGTGAAACTTTATTATTTGCCATGTATGCATAGAGTAATGGGGAGTTGCAAGGTGAAGATAAACATGTGTTTCTTGGCCTAACAAGCTATTTGTGTGTAGTGCATTGTTCATGAAGTATCCTTCCTTTAGTATTTATTTGGAATCAATATTGGTTTCATTCTTGCATCCAATAAAAACAGTGTCCTTTTTTAAAAAGCCATTGGAATTCTACACTTCTTTAGCTTTCCTCGACTTCAAGACTTCCAAATGTTTTGAACTACTATCCCTATAATCTGCAAACTCCCTATAACCACAAGAGTAACAAAGATAGAGTCTATAGATACAAAAGGATTTCATTGGATTTGATGAAGTAGTCTTTCAACTTTTCTCAGTACTGTATATACTCGAGTATAAGATGAGTTTTTCAGGCCTTTCTTCCCTTTTTAGGGCTGAAAAAGCCTCCCTCAGCTTATGCTCAAGTGAGAGTCCTTATGATGGCATGGCCGGGCCCTTGGGAGAACTATGGTGTCTGGCTTAACTCGGGGGCTATCTGTTTACCTTCTGTTAAGATCAAGACCCTTAACATGCAGAGGCACTTTAGGCAAGATGAAAGTTAATTAAAATAATGTGTTGTCTAAGGGTTTCATGGCCGGGATCACAGGGTTGTTGTATGTCTTTCGGGCTGTGTGGCCATGTTCCAGAAGTATTTTCTCCTGACGTTTCGCCCACACCTATGGCAGGCATCCTCAGAGGCATCCTCAATCTCTGAGGATGCCTGCCATAGATGTGGGCGAAACGTCAGGAGAGAATACTTCTGGAACATGGCCACACAGCCCGAAAGACATACAACAACCCTGTAACCAAAACAAGTTTACTGAAAACAAGAACAACAAAGGGCTAACTCCACCCAGGACTATTGTAAAATAGCTTAAAACAATACATTACAAATGAAGAATTTGCTGAATGCAGTCATCTTCCTGGAATCCTGGAAAGTCTTTTGCCTCTGATGCAAAGTGATAGACTTGGTCTTCTACTTTATGAAAATTGGACTGACCACAAGCTTCTGTTGTCACTAGGACTGATGGTATATGAAGAGTTTATAGTGCTAAGGATGCCTGTTTGAATTGCTAGGGCCTAGGACTTCCAGACAATATCCAGGCCTCTAAACTCTGTAGCTCTATTGCAGAAAAGAAAAGAAGGCCTGGAAAGAAAGCTCTGCACAGGCAAATAGACTGAACCATCTGAGGCTGGCCTCTAGGGGTTTTTTTTGAAAGCTCCACCCCAAAACTAATACAAATGGAGGCATCTACACTATTGGGGAACCTAAACAGAGGGAACTGAAGCAAAGGAGAGGAAAGGCAGAGCCAAGACTTCACAGTCCTGGCCGTCTTATATTTGGGTCTGCTTATACTCAAGTATATTGGTAATCAGAGTTGGACAATGTTATCTTATTAAAGTCTTATTATTATCTTAAATTACAGTTTTATGTAAATATGCAAAAACAGTATTTGCAAAGAAAAGGAATGCACCTTATCATGAGAATTCATAGGCCTACAAGATTCCTAGAGGATAGTTTGGCATACACTTTGTTTGAAGGAATATGAACTACACCAAATTATGCATATGTTTTCAGTGGGAATAATTATTTAAAATACAACTAGAAAACACAAACTAATTTTAATCAATGGAGGGAATTCATATTTTAGATAAAATACATAAATAAACATGCACATTAGGAACCCTGTGTATATGAGGAAAACACAAGGTTTATGAATATAATGCAAAACAAAGGAGAAAAAGCAGAGCTGATCTGGAGAAAAATATTGACACTGAGAGGTTTTTCTATAACAGTGGTTCCCAACCTGTGGACCACAGCCCAGCAGTGGGCCACAAGAACAAAAATCCGGTCTGCAAATCTCTTTCACCTTTATTTTATTTTATTTATTTTATTTCCACTACTTTCCGCAGAGCTGACCATTGCATTGGATAGACAACATCAGCTCTAGATTATTAAATATGGTTTTCTGTGGGCAAGCAGATGGCGACTACTGGACAGTATATGTTCTGTATCAGAAACTACAGCTCATGTGGTATATACATTGCAATTTTCTGAATCAGCACCCCAAATAACCAGACTAAAAACTGATTCATAACTCTTTTTGTACTAATGTTGGAAAGTGCTCCCTGGTCAAAGTCATCCCTGGTCAAAGTGGTTCCTGGACAAGTGGTCCCTGGTCAAGTGGGCCTGGTCAAAAAAAGTTGAGAACCACTGTTCTATACTAACCAAAATCATTGGGAATTGAGGAAATTTTAGTGTTAAGAGGTTTTAGAAATCAATACTGTAAATTTTACTACTAAATGTTATCATTGTTTGTGTCTCCGCACTAAATGATCAACAGACGTGGTTTTATTCACATTTTCAGGCATTTTAAATCAAAAAGTTATTTGCACTGAAATTAAACTCCTGTTGCAAGAATTGTATTTGTTCATGTTGTAAAAGGAAAACATTTTTAAAAACAAAAAAACAGCATATTTTGAGTAAAAGACGCTTTTTTGTTATAAACCCAAAAAAAATGCGGAATTGCTTATTTTTCAAAAAAACATTCTCAATTTTCAAAATAATAAAGTTTTTCACTCATTTATCTATGACCTTTCACATTTTGGATAATGGTATTAAGAAATATGCAAAAAAATCTTGCCTGCAAGAATTAAAAAACTGGTGATTTACATCTCCATAAGGAAGTGGTTTTAAAAGTACTCAAACTGTGAAATTAAAATATTTGCAATTGGCTAATTTGACCAATTGCGTAAAGTCAAGGTGACTTTTTATTTTTGTTTCCTAAACAGCAATTTAATCCTTTGCCGTTCTTCCTTCTCAATTGCAAATGTCAAAATATTTTTGAAACCAATGAGGGTTGTAAAATCAGAACTGTCTGAGGAAACTGGATCCGGGTACCAGCCTTTCCCTTTTTTGCTCATTTACTTGAGAATGAATTTCTTACACATTTTATACCATTTTAAAAGACATACAAGCAACAAATAAACCATAATATGTTATCCACATTGTGATTAGTTTTTTTTTAATGGTGCATTATGCCTCATCTTGCTGGGTAACTCACCTGTTTCCAATGGATAATATTTTGAACAGATGTGCTAGCTGGGGCATGCGATACATACACATCTACTCGGCTCTGAAAGATGAAATTACTTTTTAGTTGTTTTGTTCTTTCACAATTGTTACAAATATAGTCTTCCCTTTGTTTTTGTTGTATTAGAACCCCTCTCCCACAAAGAAAGAATGTTACCCATATAAAGGCAGTCCCTGAGTTATAGGCATCCAACTTGCATATGATTTCTTGTTACAAATGGGGATGAAACAATAAGAAATGAGAGGAAATGGGAAGAGAAATTCACTCCTGTAGGAGTTATCATAGGGAAAAAGTGTCTCCACCATTTCTACAAGCCAATTTTTTTTCAAAATCCAATTATCACACAGACAGAAAATTAAGTAAAATCTTCTGAACAGGGTCAAAGACAGCAAAAAAAATGTCACAGAGATGTTAACCATTCCCTATACATATATGTATTTGGTTGGAGTTACACTTAAATATGTACCTGTTCCGACTTACATACAAATTCAGTTTAAGAACAAACCTACAAAACCTATCTTGTCTGTAATTCAGGAATTGCCTGTATGTCAGGCTGCTAAGGACCACAACATCTGCTTGTACATAGCCTTAAAGGTAGTATGTGGTGTGTGCATCCAAAGCTTGAACTTGTCATATGAACAGCAAAGAGCTAAGGCATACCTCTCAACCTGTGGTAGGACGTTACAGGCATCACCTTTCCCAAAAGCTACTTTGTGAAGATTTTCCTAGGAACATGGAGGTATAGCTCACTAGAGATTTGTTTAACGACCTCACCATAAAGGTCACCAGAATGACCACGCATTGTGGTAATTTCAGCGGTGCATGTCATGGGGTGTGTGGAACCCGTCGCCCCATGCCCCACATCACCTGACTCACCCAGTGGATCATCCCAGAGAAAGAAGCGTTGACTGTCCAGCTTCCCTCCATTGTTCATGGCAAAACATGGGAAGCCTCCTGTGTTGTCACTGTGGCAGCATGCGCCTCTTCACCACCCCTTTAAGCACGGAGCCCTGACGGAAATAGTTGTATGTTGTGTAATGGGATCCAACGGGCTCCATGCTTAAAGGGGCAGCGAAGTGGATTCTTCCCCCATCTGATGAGATTATTAGTTTACTGTAAAAGCTCTTGACCAGTCCTGAACATCCTTCTGCTTCGTGACAGCTGGATTAACCCATGCGCTGGATACACTAAATGTGTTTTAAAAGAGTTAAAGCAAGTTCAGAGAGAAGGAACTCTGGCCTTTTTATAAGGGTTCATGCTTGATTTTTCACATGTCTAAGACATTAGAGTTCTTAAAAGCATAAAAATGACTGTGTTCCATCTGCAGAATACAGACAAAAGGTACCAATAGGATCACACATGTAAAAACTCTGATTCATTATAACAATCAACAAAAGCCAAAATGTGATCCAAAATAATAATAGCCATAATGTTGTATATCCTTTCTCATAGTGTAAGTGTGTGCTCATTTAACAAAGCAGCAGAAGTGCCAAAAAGGCTCCAAACTGTGCAAAGTTGTAGCTGATACACACTGGGAGGCAGTCTCTTTGCAGTTATGTAACATCAGCGCTCTAGTAGACACAAATGTTGTGCAACTTCACAATTCTTTTTCTACACATATAAGTCCACTTAAGAGCATGCAACATCCAAGGGGATTCAGTGAATGTCTGCAAGATTGGCTAGATGCCCACTCATCAGACTATAGAAATTGGGGGTGATAATAATTACATGGTTGAATATATAAAGGGGTTTTTTTCTTCTTTTTTCTTCACTGTTTGGTCAAATAGATGTAGAATATATCTATATTTTAGTAATCTGTACTGTTGCTTTTAATCTTAAGTTCTGAAAGCTTTATCAGTCCTACATTTAAATATTTCTTCTTTTTAAACATTCTCTGGACATTTTTGGTCACCTCAAAAAAAGAAGGGAGGATGGGAGTGACTTGAAACAATAAAAAGTAACAATTAAGAACAATCAAAATTAGCCCCACTATCTCTGGAGGGAAAGGATATATCATCTGGGGCTTTTTAGTTTAAAAGAAAAGTAAAGATGGAATCAGCTATGGAGAATGTCAATTCAGAATGGTTCTACACAACCACATAATTCAGGCTGAGCCTCAATCTAAAAAGGCTGGTTAATGGCCCTCTTTGCAGCAACAGAGGTGCCTTGAGCCACCTTGGCTGTGGAAGCCAGTTCAGCACCTAGAGGCAGGGACCAACTGCTACCCATTCTCCCTTTCCTCAGGCTCTTTTCTCGGTCACATGGAATGGAAGGAGGAAGGGAGGCTGCTGCCCTGTGTGGACGTAGCCCTGTTACATAGACACTTGATTCAGGGGAAGGTGGGATCGCTGTCGGGACACCAGGAGCTGGTTGTGCATACAAACTAATATCTGCACTGCCAAAACCCAAGGAAAGTCTGAATCTTAGTGCAGGATCTGGCCACTAAGTTGTTTTAGCTTGGGAAACAACTGTATTAAGCTGTTTTCCTGAGTTAATCTGGATTGGACCATGTGTATTTTGTAGCCAGTCACCAACCCATGGGCTAACCCAACAAACCTAAAGAGTCAGTGTATATGAGCCCACAGCGAAAATCTTTACCATCTAATTCATGACGATAGGAAGGCAAGGGTAGCAGGAGGGAAACCATACACTCTATAACACTATGTTACAAAATTTGAAATATTTTCTGTTCCTATTTTGAAACTATTATTTCCTGTTTGTGTGGTACTTACTTTGAAAGTAGTTGTTATACAGTAGAGTCTCACTTATCCAAACTAAACGGGCCGGCAGAAACTTGGATAAGCGAATATCTTGGATAATAAGGAGGGATTAAGGAAAAGCCTATTAAACATCAAATTAGGTTATGGTTTTACAAATTACGCACCAAAACATCATGTTTTACAACAAATTTGACAGAAAAAGCAGTTCAATACGCAGTAATTTTATGTTGTAATTACTGTATCTACGAATTTAGCACCAAAATATCACAATATATTGACTACAAAAATGGCTTGGATAATCCAGAAACTTGGATAAGTGAGGCTTGGATAAGTGAGACTCTACTGTACTTCCAAAACTTTGTTTTTGTGGCTGCCACAAACTATGTTAGATTGTAGATATTCATTGAAAAACTATAACAAAATGTGTTGCAGGATGTCCCGTAAAAACAAAGGTTTTGCAGTTTAATACACTTTTTCCATGTTTTTAGGATAAAACCAATTGGAAAATGACATTTATAACCTAGGAACAAAAATCATATTACATAGTGTAATTAAAGAATTAAACTCATTAGTACATCTTAGTGGTGGTGGCCATTGGTTAAGAAGGATTAGACAAATCCCCAGAAGGAAGACAGATGCATCAGTACCCACTTGTCAAGTTGATCACTGTTGTTCAAAATGTCCCCAGATACCAGTCATCAAAAAGGAATGACTCAATTATTGCTTTTGTGTTATGGTTGTGAGCTCACAAAACTATTTAGTTGGCTGTTGTGGGCTTCCACCAAAACAAAGTTATTTTGAAGGATTTCACTGACAGCAGTTAGGTAGTTCATAAAGAATATGTGTACAGAATAAAGCAAAATGATAATAGAAAGACTGTACCCACCATATTTAAGTTGTTCTCATTAAATCCACACAATATGAACAAGAGGTTGCTACATATGGGCACAAGTGCATTCCGGCTACAAAATCCAGCAGCAGCTGTGGAACGAAAATAGCTTTTCGGCAAAAATTCTTTAGCTCCAAACAGCTCCTGCAAATTTTTAGATAGAAACCAGTAATTACTCCAATTTTACAAGCCTCCAAAATTTAAAAATTGCAAATTACAAAAGACTGTGAAAGGTATTAAATGCGTAATGCACAGCAAAAATTCTACAATTTCTCTAAAGCATTACTTAAATCTATGCAAGATCTATTCAACCCAGTGGTTCCCAACCTTTTTTTGACCAGGGACCACTTTGACCAAGGACCACTCTCCAACATTAGTACCAAAAGAGTTACGAATCAATTTTTGGTCACCTTTAGATTTGGTTTGGTTATTAAGGATGCTGATTCAGAAAATGCATTGGATAGATCACATCAGCTCTAGTTTCTGAAACAGAACATATGCCATCCAGTAGTCACCATCTGCTCACCCACAGAAAACCATATTTAATAATCTAGAGCTGTTGTGGTCTAGCCAATGCAATGGGCAACTCTGTGGAAAGATGTGGAAATATAAATAAATAAACTGGAAAGAGGTTTGCGGACCGGATTTTTGTTCTCACGGCCCACTGCTGGGCCATGGCCCACAGGTTGGAAACCACTGATTTAACCTGATTGGCAATCCAGATCGGCTTTGGCTTTCAAGCAAAAACAGTGATTCAAGAGGGTTGAACTGCTTCATCCCCAAATTAGAAATGAGATCCCCCCCCCCCAAGATAGCCCAGAGGGGGGAAACCCCAGTGATTCCCTCATAATCTCACCTCTGATCTCCTGAACACCTGCTCCTATTTAAAAATCAGCCACTAAAGCATTTTCTAAATGGTGCCATGCTGTTCACTTATGTACATAAACCTCAACAATGTTCCCTTCTTATGCCTTGGAAGGGGATTAGAGAAAGTGATAGCAAAGTCCTTCTCTCTCTACCTGATAAAGCTGTCAATGTACCCCATATCCCCCCCCCCTTACTATCTTAGGTTGGTGGGATGGGGGAGAAGAGAGAAGCCATATTCCACTATCCAGATAAGCTGGTGGTCCAGAGGTCTGACCTCCTCAGAGAGCTATACCTGCTACAGGCTTCTTAAACTATTTCTACTCATGACCTCTTTTTCAGCTAAGAAATTTTTACGCAGCCTCAAGGCATATAAGTATATAAAATCTTTACTGACAATAAATCACAAAGAAATTTATTTTACAACAATTCTTTGGTATACAAAGAATTGTTTGTATACCAAAATGAATTGTTTGTATACCTCATGCTTCATCCTGATTTACGGATGAAGCATGAGGATCTCGGATGAATGGAATTAATTATATATACGTTTTTAAGGTTTTTATAATGTGTTTTAACAATGGTTGTTGTATGTCTTTCGGGCTGTGTGGCCATGTTCCAGAAGTATTCTCTCCTGACGTTTCACCCACATCTATGGCAGGCATCCTCAGATGTGGGCAAAACGTCAGGAGAGAATACTTCTGGAACATGGCCACACAGCCCGAAAGACATACAACAACCCTGTGATCCCAGCCATGAAAGCCTTCAACAACACATTGTTTTAACAATGTTATTAATGGATCTGTTTATATTGTTTTGTTTTTATGATTGCATTTTGGGCATTAAATTTTGCCAATTTTTGTAAGCCGCCCTGAGTCCCCTCGGGTGAGAAGGGTGAGGTATAAATGTTGTAAATAAATAAATAATAAATACATATCATTTTACCATTTAAGAAAAATGAAAACAAATTTGCACACTAATGAGATGGATGTGCTTGTTTATTTTTATATAAAGAATTAAATCTTGATTGAATATTTTATACTGCAAGACATAGAGCATTATCACAATTTTTAACGCTATGCTGGATGTTTGGTTTGCAACATCAAGTGGCAGAACATATTCTGTTGGCTCTCCTTTTTTCTCCTGGATTCATGTAAATATCTAAAACAGCCACTAGGTGGCAAACTATCCAGATTTTTCATGATTCCCTAATTCAGTATGGGATTCCAATTGGGGTGACAAACCCACAGTTTAAGAAACTTTGATCTAGTATACCTCCTTTCCTATTGCTGACAAGCAAAGATCTTTTTACTTGGGCATGCTGCTGCATGTAATTTATGTGCCAGAAAGCATTTTTAATGGGACTGTGCATTTTTAAAGGATGTCCTATAATTTTATATTGTTTTAATCTGTTTTATTTTTTTAAATCAAAATATCCCTGTACTTAATTATAACCAACATTTCCCCTTGTAAACCCACCTTGTATGTGTTATAGGCTAAAACTCTATGCTTATTTGCTCTTGAAACTATTATGTTATAGTCTGGTATGGGAGGAAGTCTATGGGAGTGATATGCAATCCTAGTGATGCCACTGGCTGCCATTTAATTTTTAAAACTTTTGTGTAAATATTTTTTAAACTTTGGGCTTCTAAGACACTTTGGGTCCTATATAAAGAGAAATACAAGATATAGCTTAAATATTTAAATAAGAACTCAATGCTGTACCAAGTCAGTCTTTTACAGCTATTTCATTCTGAGGCCAAGCCCTACTTCCTTCTCTCAGATTATCCTGTCATCATCACTGGGCCCCAAAATTAGTCATAGGCAAAGGAGTCATATATGTACAGTATACATACCTTGATTTGAAAATCGGGAAGTATGGAAAGCTTTGCTAAAGGAGTTTTTGCATGCTTAACTGTGGCAACAGGTCCTAAGGCAACAAATAACTTGATTTTGGCAGCCAATTGAGAATTGGTAGAAAAAGCTATAAAAGCTAAGAGGAAAAAGAAAAAGAAACTTTCTTTATTTTCAAAGAAATGCATGGTGTTAGGTCTTTGAGAAAATCTGATCAGGTGGTCTGTATACTTTTTACTTTAATAAAATAATTTATTTTCTCTAAAAACTAAAGTGCACAAGCCAATTTCAAACTAACAGTTTTTCATGGTATGAATATACTGTAATCCAAATAAACCATACTAGAAATCTTGTTCATAGTTTGTGTTTATTAACATATTTTAAATATGTGCTGGCAGCGCAGAGACACAGAGCCACACATCAAATACACAGAGACAGAGTAGTCCTGCGTCATCTGATGGGCTCCAGCAGATCCCTTGCTGCCAGCATGCCAATAGCAGTGAGAAGCGAGAAGACACTTCCCCACCTTCATGTGATGAGGTTGTTAGAAGATGTCTTAAAATTGGGAATGAAATATCCTCAATATTCCCAGTCATCAATAAAGAGCATTGCAGCACACCAAAATACCTGGGAATCACTCTGGACCACGCTCTGACTTACATAAGGTGTGCTAGAAATAATATTATACAAAGGTTAACAGGCACAATCTGTTGGGGGTGCTTTGAATGTGATTTTCCTGTTTCTTGGTGGGAGTTGGACTGGATGGCCCATGAGGTCTCTTCCAGCTCTAGGACTGTATGATTCTATGAACTTGGGAATCACAACCAGACACAGTGAAGACATCTGCCCTTGCTCTTTGCTACTCTGCTGCAGAGTATACATGCCCAGTGTGGAATATATATCACCATGTTAAAACAGTGGATGTGGCTCTTAATGGGACATGTCACATTATCACAGGATGTCTATGCCCTACACCGCTGGAGAAATTATACTGTTTAGCCGGTATTGCACCATCAGATATCCACGGGGAAGTAGCAACCAGCAATGAAAGGACCAAAGTATTGACATCTCCGGCCCATCCTCTGTTTGGATATCAGCCAGCATGCCAATGACTGTAATCAAGAAACAGTTTCCTAAGATCTACAAAGATACTTGCAGGAACACCGCAGCAAATGAGAGTTCAAAAGTGGCAGGCTAAAATCCGGAACCTCATTCAATGGCTGATACAGGATGAGAAACTCCCTCCTGGGCACACAGAAAACTGGGTGACTTGGAAGATGCTGAGCAGACTGCCTTCTGGTACCACGAAATGCAGAGCCAATCTCAAGAAATGGGGCTATAAAGTGGAGTCCATAACATGCGAGTGTGGAGAAGAACAAACCACAGACCACTTACTACAATGCAACCTGAGCTCTGCCACATGCACAATGGAGGACCTTCTTACAGCGACACCAGAGGCACTTGAAGTGGCAGCTTCTAGTCAAAGGAAATTTAGCATAATGCCAAGTATTTAAACTTTCCTTGTGGTTTGTTTATACATTATAGCTGTATTCTAAATTTGCTTCTGACATGATAAATAAATAAGTAAAGAGTAACTTACCAATGGTTGTTCCTTGTGCGTGGCCAATATAATACAGTTGTCTCTGTTGAGTGTGTCGCAGAATAAAATCAATTGATGCTGGCAGATCATATTTAGCCATGTGATCATAACTTCAATGGAAAAAAACAATAAATTAAGTTAGATCCATTAAGAAGCTGAAGTATACAATAAACTTCCCAAATTCTGTGCTGAAATAGTGAACATTTATCAGGCTCCTATTTTGTACACATACTATATACACTCACAGGAATCGTAAGATAAGTCTGGAAGAGCTCCTAGGTCTCATGGACTAGGCTATGAACTCTGCTCAGTCATTAAAAACAGTGTGCTGTTATTAGATTGTACGTGTTTCAGAAGAGAGATGGCAAAAACAAACACCAAACTACCTGAATGCCCAAAACTTCCTTGACGTGGGTGAAAGAGAAATGTGTTTTTGGGACCAGCTGGTTCCTCGGCTATTTCCTAGCCAAACATCATAGCCAGCATCAGCTAACATGAAAGCTAGACTGCTATGGGGAAAATTCTGGTACCAGTTGGCTGCATCTACAAGCAAGCCATGTTGAAGGAACACCACTGGCTTTGGACCTGAAAGAAATAAAACATTACTGGTTATGAATATATATCTTCATTCTTTGCATTCTTATTTGTGTATAAGAGAGAAGAAATTTCAAACTTTTAACCTGTGAGATTACATGTATTCTAATATTTCCTTCATAAATTGTTTTGCACCAAGTTATAGAAAAAACGTTGTCGATGTTGTTGTTGCTGCTGTTGCTATTCTGCCTCTTTCCCAGTTCAGGACTTAAGTAAAAATTCACAAAACAGAAAAATTAAAAAAAGATTAAAATAGCAAATTGAAAATCCAGCACATTATATAATCAACTATATAACTTCAGTAATTTCACACAATTGTAAGTATCATTGTTGAATACTGACGATGACATTCTTGCCAAAGATTTAAGCTATCAAAGAACCAAGTCCAGCTATTATTGTCAACTCACTGCATCACAAGGCCATTGCACCTTTCTTACCCAGGATGGGTCTGTTTTTCCCTTGACATTCAAATTTTTGCCTAGATTATTCTAAATCACTAATGGTGCTAATCCATCCCAGAACTTAATTGAACCCATTCAGTTCAAGCTGCACCAAATCCATTCAAATGGACAGATTTAATTCAGAATGCAGGTCTGGGCCACCGTCCCTATTATTATCCCTAGGGTTTTAAAACTTAATGTGAGTTATCCTGAGTAGAGAGTGGGAGGAAGCAGAAAGAAGTTTTCTTTTTTTTAAAAAATGTGGCTTTTCTCTGAATTACAAAAGTAAGATTCCCTGAAGAAGAAAACACTTATTCTTAAATACTGTAATATTATAAAGAAAATCAAACAATGGACATTTTAGAATACAACTCCTACTTTCAGTGGTGTTGTTTATTCTGCCATGTGGAATTCTGAACATGGTCAGAATGTATCCATCTTCTGTCACAACATCATAAACCTCGCAGGGGTACTGCCAATACTGAATGAGCTCTTTCTGCACAGAGAAATGGAGAGAAGGAAAAGCAATTTGTCTTTAAAACTTTGAAATCCATAGTAGAGTTAATATTTTGGAGTGTATTTTTCTGACACATTTAAAACAGACTGAACTCCATGGCTACTGACATAGTGCCTGGATGTTCTTGCAATTACAGTTCATGAAAATAAGTTTCCCAGTTGCTAAGCACAGTAATTAATCCCATATCTGAATTCCAGAAAAACATTTTTTTCCATTATTGTTTCCTTCATATGGCTTTGCAAATCTAGGTCCACTATTCCCCAACATATTAAACATGTAGGCATTCCACAATCATTTGCAGCAGTATCAAAGACTTGTTTCCTTTTGCCATTTGGCATCTGTTCATATTTATTGATTTTCAAGTCAAATAGTAACCACTGAATTTTTGTACAGGAGGAGAGTTATTTTTGAAATGTCAGAGTACCCAATCTCTAACGAAGATGGAAAGAGGAGAGGAGTGGTTTTCCCCCTCTCCCTCCCAGCTTTCATGGCCCTGGGGGAGTGGGTGGTCCCTAGGGTGTCTGTCCAGTGATCAGTCACCATGTGAAACTAAGCCAGCACCCAGAACGCCAGATAAACCCTGTAGTGTTAGTCAGTGTAGAACTGTCCCTTGTTATTTAGAAAG
Source organism: Anolis carolinensis (assembly GCF_035594765.1). NCBI lineage: Eukaryota > Metazoa > Chordata > Lepidosauria > Squamata > Anolidae > Anolis > Anolis carolinensis. Next base: position 210,611,843 of record NC_085843.1, read on the forward strand.
AGTAAGCATTTAAAAGTAATCCATTATATGTGATAAATATTTTCCAGGTTCTGACCACAACAAACTCAGACCCCATCTAGACAGGCCCTATATTCCAGGATCTGCTCCCAGGTTTTCTGCTTTAAACTGGATTATATGAGTCTGCACTGCCAGAAAATCTGGGATAAACAGAAAACCTGTGATTATATCCTGGAATATAGGGCTTGTCTGGAAGGGTTCTCTGTCTCTCTTCAGACCAAATTTATGACTTCATCACATGACGTTTTTACCCATTCTAGGACACATCCGGGATCGGGAATGGAACCAGACGGATCCCATCAAAAGACATAGAACTACTTCTGGTGGGGCTCTATCCCCCAACTTTGCTGGATGCATCCTAAGAAGAGGCAAGGAGAACACAGAAGGCTTCCCGTGTTCTCGTTGCCATCAACGGGCATGGCCCATACGGTCTCTTCCAACTCTATGATTCTATGAGGTCCTTAGCAGCTACTTCGTGTATAAGGGGAAACCATCCCCACAAAGAAAATAAATTACAGCTCTGCCATCAACTGGAGATGGTTTCTAGTTATTTCTTGAGATAACTTTTAAGCTCTACACTTGGCCTTGCATATCCACAGATTCTATATCTGTGGGTTCACTCCGACTTGGAAAAAAAACCCCAGAAAAAAACCCTTGATTTATATATAAGAGATAACAAATTATCATGCAATTGCATATATTGGGACATAGGGCATCCATGTCTTTAAGTATCTGGGGGATGGGGAAGGTGTCTGTGAAACAAACCCCAGCAGAAACGAAACCAAGGGTCCACTGTATTATTTTTGATGCAAATTAAACAACTGAGTAAAATGAACAGCTCAACAAGGAATTCCCTAGTACAAACATCTTATTCTATGTTCTGTCCATCTTCTTTGAGGAAATTCCCTCTTTTTACATTACTTACAGCATTCAGAGAGGCTTCTGTATCAACTTTTCCACCCAGAATACGTCCTTGAACTAACATGGAGCCATAAAGCATGCCCATGAGGAGAAGAGTTGAACACATCTTCATTCTGTCTGTAATGATGGTTTGTATTAATACAAAATGTATTTCTTAATGCAGCTTCATATTCCAAAGATATTCATTTGACAGGAAAGTAATATTCTAATTACCAGCCTGTCAAAGTGAAGCACATCTCCCAAACTCAAAGGCAACGTGTTAAAATAGATAAAGAAAAGTGGATTAACTTCATTTAGACCTGTATGCAAACCAACACTCTGTAGATAAGAAGAAGCATAGATCGGATACAGGATATTATTATTATTATTATTATTATTATTATTATTATTATTATTATTATTATTAAACTTTATTTGTACCCCGCTAGCATCTCCTGAAGAACTCGATGCGGCTTACAAAGGCCAAGGCCTCAACACACAATATAACAATACAAAACAAAAGGCAAATTAAAACAGTTAAAACAGTATAAACAACAAGCAATAAACAATACGCTAAAACACAATAAAACTGGGCCGGGCCAGAGTAATGGGTACAAGATTAAAAGTGCTGATGTGACAGGTGATATATAAGGCTTCTAAGGCAAGTGCAGAGTGTGATATACGATCTAGTTCTAATAAAGTGCTTATGGGACTTGGAGTTGGAGATTTCCTATTAATCTGGGAAGGCACATTAGAACAGCCAGGTCTTCAAGTTCTTTCTGAAGACTGCCAATGTAGGGGCCTGTCTGAGATCCTTGGGGAGGGTGTTCCAGAGTCAGGGGGCCACCACAGAGAATGCCCTGTCTCGCGTCCCCACCAACCGCGCTTGCGACGCAGGCGGGATCACAAGCAGGGCCTCTCCAGATGACCGAAGTGAACGTGTGGGTTCGTAGACGGAGATGCGGTCACGGAGGTAGGATGGTCCCAAACCGTTCAGGGCTTTGTAGGTAAGCACCTGCACCTTAAATTGGGCTCGGAAAGTAAATGGCAGCCAGTGGAGCTCCTTGAACAGGAGGGTTGACCTCTCTCTGTAAGGGGCCCCAGTTAACATCCTGGCTGCCGCTCATTGGACCAGTTGGAACTTCCGAGCCGTTTTCAAGGGCAGCATTACAGTAGTCCAGTCTGGAGGTGACCAAGGCATGGACCACCCCGGCCAGATCAGCCTTCGTGAGGTACGGTCGCAGTTGGCGCACGAGTCTCAGTTGTGCGAAGGCCCTCCCAGACACCGCCGACGCCTGAGCCTCGAGAGTAAGCGATGAATCCAGGAGGACTCCCAGACTGCGGACCTGTGGCTTCAGGGGGAGTGTAACCCCGTCCAGCACAGGTTGCCACCCTATACCCCTCATCCAGATAGACACAGCGGCCAGGCACTCGTCCAGCATAGACATCCTCCTCATCCAGATAGACACAGCGGCCAGGCACTCGTCCAGCACCCGAGAGGCCTCCTTGGAATTAGGTGGAAAGGAGTAGTAGAGTTGTGCGTCATCTGCATAGAGGTGACACCCAACTCCAAAACTCTGGATGACCTCTCCCAGTGGTTTCATGTAGATGTTAAAGAGCATGGGAGACAGAATAGAGCCTTGCAGGACCCCACAGCTCAAAGGCCAGGGGTCCGAGCAGGCGTCTCCCAGCTTCACCATCTGGGATCGACCCTCCAGGATATGTTTTCAATAGTAAACACAAAGAGCACATAAATTTTGAGAGCAAAAATAAACAATGGCTTCTTCATAATGCAGAACGCAGAATTTCTTTTCCAGATGGAGCATCCCTTATCTGGAATGCTGAACTACTACAGAATCCAAAATTGTCCATATAAGTGGCTGAGATAATGATACATTTGCTTTCTAATAAAATTATTCCTGGCTATATTTATAAGGTAAATATGAAACATAAATGAATTATATAAGTGCCATCTCCAAGATATGTATATGCAAATGCAAGTATTTCAAAATCCAAAGAAACAAACAAACAAAACAACATCACCCTGAAATTAAAAACAGTTCTATTCTTAAGCATTTCAGATAAAGAAGATTCCACCTGTACAATCCCTTTGTAGGTGTTTCTTACATTTCTAATTGATCTTTGTTTCAAAGTAATCTGTAATAACCCTGTTGAGGACTTAAATCTTCTCTAATTGATTTATGTACGGTGTAATTGAGGGGCCGCGGTGGTGCAGTGGGTTAAACCACTAAGCTGCAGAACTTGCTGACTGGAAGGTTGGTGGTTCAAATTCTCTAGACAGAGTAAGCTCCCGTTGTTAGTCCCAGTGTCTGCGAACCTAGCAGGTCTAAAACATGCAAAGAGGAAATCTTTACCTATGTTGTAATTAGTTGAGCAGTTGTATAATGTATAATGTTCAAATCTTGTCAAGATACAACAGACAGGGATGCACTTGCCTTCCTATGAGGCTGACAGACTCATCATATGAGTAAATTTCATGTGTTAAGGGGAAACTGGTGAGGCGGAGTGCCAAATTGCCCCGCTGATTTGCTAAGGAGTCTACCAAATCAGAACATGGAACCTCATCAATTTAATGGGGTTCCAAGAGTGACTTGCCCAAAGTCATCCAGTAGGTAGCCACGACTAAGTGGAGATTCAAATCCTGGTCTCTAGTGTCATAGTTCAATTCTTAAACCACTATCTACACAAAATAACACTTTTTAACACAATCTTTGTTCCCGAGTTATAAATGTCATTTCCTAATTGGTTCTATCATTAAAAAAACATGGGAAAGGGTTTATTAAACTGCAACAACCTTATTTTTGTGGAACATCCTGCATCACATTTTGCTATAGTTTTTCAATGGCTATCTCAGAGGCTCAATCAATTCAACATAGTTTGTGGCAGACACAAAAACAAAGTTTTTGGAGTATAACAACTATTTTCAAAGTAAGTACTGCACAATTAAATAGGAAATAACACTTTCAAAACAGGAACAGAAATTCTTTCAAATTTTGTTACACAATGTAATCAGTACTCTGAAGTCCACTGAAAAAGAAAAATATAAATAAAATTGCTTAAAAAATTGGGGTTTGTAGGTTAAGTGGAAGCAACTGTCCATCCATAAAAGCAATGCACATCTTTCTTAAATTTCATAACTTTCTTAACTTGGACATCAAGTGTCCACACATAAGGTCTATTAAGTGCAAGAGTGTCCTTTCTTGGAAACACCTAAAACAACCAAGCAATCCTTTATATGTTGCTAAACAAGAACTCCTAAGCAGTTCTAAAGCAAACCCTTTAAGGAACTCTGGTGACTGCATTTCATAAACAAAAGAGACAAAACTAGAGAACACTCAATAGAATCCACAAGGCAAACTGAATAAATTTCTCAAAGGGAGCATCTACACTGTTGAATTAATGGAGTTTGACACAATTTTAACTGCCATAGGCCAATGCTAAGGAATCATGGGAGTTAAAGTTTTACAAGGTCTTTAGTTTTCCCTGGATTCCATAGGGTTGACCCATAGCAGTTAAAGTGGTATGAAACTGGATACATTCTGCAGTGTAGGGCAGGTATGGGCAAACTTCAGCCGTCCAGATGTTTTGAACTTCAACTCCCTCAATTCCTTATTGGTTTCTGGCTGTTAGGAATTGTGGGAGTTGAAGTCCAAAATACCTGGAGGGCCGACGTTTGCCCATGTAAAGGGAGGAAACCAAAGAACTCCATAGAACTGCTTTATTGTATAGAAAATCCAACATATTTCAGCCTATGTTTCTAGCTTTCTCCAAAACTAAATATAACCATAAATATAAAAGGAAAATACGTCATTTTATGATAAAGCAATAATATGAACAATTCATTAACATTTTTATACATACATGTACCTACCGATCTGAAATAAAACTGCAGAAATTTCTGAACCTGATAATGTCATTCCACTTGGTGGACAAATATGTAAACTAGGCTCAAGGTTTTTATGTTAGCAGGTGACCAGGGGGAAAAAGAGTTTGCAAGAGTGGGAGGAGATTAAGAGTTTCATTTTGTCTTCTAGGAGCCAACAATTTTAATTTTAAAATCCACTGCAACTCTTTATTTAAAACAACCTTCTGGCTCTAAAATAAGCCAAAATAAGCCTCCAGCACTTTGAGATATGTCTCCAGGGCTTGTGGCCACAAACCTGTAGGGCCATATTTTGCCTCCCCCTGCAATAGGAGTCTAACTAGCAAAAAAACCCAAAAAAAAACAACCCTTGATCATCTCAAAAAGGAAATATATACCTGAATTTTTTTTTCAATTCTGCCAGAAATTATCTATTAAAAATTTGACAGAAATATACAATAAGCCTCTCCAAAAAATATAAGAAAAGGGGCTCAATTTCCAGCACTTTTAAGTAGTTGCAGTTCTAGAAGTTGAAGCTTAATCTAAGGAAGACAGAGGGGCTCCTGTTCAGTTGTAAGACAGATCTGGGAATAGGGAGTCAGCCTGTGTTAGATAGGGTTGCACTCCCCCTGAAAGCACAGGTTCGCAGTTTAAGAGTATTCCTGGATTCGGCTCTGAACCTGGAAGCCCAAGTATCAGCAGTGACCAGGAGTGCTCATGAACAGTAAAAGCTAGTGCACCAACTGCGCCCGTCCCTGGAGAAGTCAGATCTGGCCACGGTGGTACCTGCCTTGGTTATAACCCGGTTGGACAATTGCAATGCTTGGAAACTTCAGTTGGTCCAAAGAACAACAGCCAAACTACTAACTGGGGCTGGCTACAGGGAGTATACAACTCCTCTGTTGTGACAGCTCCACTAGCTGCCAACATGTTTCTGAACACAATTCAAAGTGCTGGTTTTGACCTAGAAAGCCCTATATGACTCCAGACCAGGTTATCTGAAGAACCGTATCTCTTTCTATGAACCTGGGAGACATCTACAATTTACTGGGGAGGGCCTTCTCTCGGTCCCACCACCCACTCAAGAGCGCTTAGTGGGAACACGGGAGAGGGCCTTTTCGGTGGCTGCTCCCAGACTGTGGAACTCCCTCCCAAGAGAGACTGGGACGGCCCCATCCATACTGGCCTTCTGTAAGCAGGTCAAAACCTTCTTCTGCCAACATTCATTTGGGAAAGGGGCAGTCTTTGGGAAGATAGGGTGGGATTAGGGGGATATGTGTTTTAAAGGCCATTTTAGTGCATTTATTGTATTTTAATTCTGTTTTTAATCACACTGTTATTTAATTGTTTTTAAACTTTTGTATTGCACCTTTTAAACTTGTTTAGTGTGGAGTGTTAGTTGCCATAAGTCCCCACGGGGAGAAAGATGGGGTATAAATCATGAATTATACCCCATGCACCCCAGGCCACTGCAACAGAGGTCTTTCTTTTATAAATGTGCATTTGTGTGCATGCATGCCTCTATCAAAGGAATGCACACAGATGCATTCTTTTAATAAATCACCATCACATATATGATTTTCACTTCTTTCAAAATGTGCTCAGACAGTTATGCTGGTCATTCTTTGGAGTGACTCTGGACCTCTGTCCTAAAGTACTTCCCTGATAGCATCATAGACAAACTGTTCTTCCTAGTACTCTGTACTTCCTAGTAATATGGATGGCAAAGGGACCTACAAAAATGCCAACTGATTTTCCACATTTTTTAACTATTAAAACTAATAATAGGCTGCTTGAGATATGTATTTTAGTCTTGTAGTGAAAACATCCATTTGAATAGGTTCTACTCCATTCTGTTTTCTCCATCCATAAATATTAATTAATGTTTTTTAAAAAATATGTTCCAGTATGCTCTAACATCTGTAAAGAGGCCTAGATAACCTTGATAAAATGGGTCAAAATAGGTTCAACTCTTTATAGGAATCTGTCATAGAAATCCTATCCATGCTGTTACACAATCACTGATAATGTTTTCTTTACACACACCCTTCCAACTTGGCTAATATTTATTTAACAAAGTTCGATCAAAATCATTGCAGTTCTTTTCTCTGAAAGTTTGTATAAACAACAGACTTAAGTAAATCTGTCAAGTGATACGAAATTTCACTTGTGGCTGAAGCCCTCTAGTATTTATGCTCGGTCTTGGGAGCCACATGCAGAATCGCCCAGTGGATTCTCAGGGCCCAGCAGAGATTTGAACACTGGTATTCAGAGTTGTAGCCAGTTCTCAAACCACTGTACCACACTGGTTCTCCTTTTCATGAAAATGACCCTCAATGACAAAAAACAAGAGATTTCTTGGGACATTTTTTTTAACAAAAATGAATTAAAATGACTGATATCAGGGAAGATTTTGCAAGTATTCAGGAGAGAACTCCACAGACTTTTTAGGTCTGCTTCTACATGAACATTATAACAAAATATATATCTTCCTAGGTCTGAAGGTTAATACAAAACCAGAAATAAAACAGGAATTTGTTTTTTAAAACACCATTATGCACCTGTCATATGCCCACACGATGTGAATATATACAAGCAGTTTCTGAGTTACAAACATCCAACTTATAAACAACTCATAGTTAAGAACGGGGCTGAGACAACAGGAAATGAGAGAAATCTACCCAAAAGAAAAGAAATTCACTCCTGGAAGAGTTTTCATGGGAAAAAGGTGTCTCCACTGAAGTTTCCTCACTAATCCTTGTTTCCATATCAAGCCACATTTTTCAAAATCCAATTGTCACAGGGATAGAAAGTGAGGGGAAATCTTCTGAACAGGGCCACAGGCAGCAAAACAAGCAATACAGGGCTGTTAACTTATGCTATCTAAAGCTAATACAGTAATACCTTTACTTAAGAATTTAATTCATTCTGTGACCAAGCTTTTAACTCAAAATGTCATATCTCAAATTGAATTTTACCACTGAAATGCATTAGAATGCTATTAATCTGTCCCCCCCATTTTGTTATGTATTTTTAAATAATAAAAAGTATTTCAAAAATAACAAATAATGTATAAATGCACATTCACATGTAACAATAAAAAGAAAGATGAACTTTAAAATGGTAGAAGCACAAAGTTGTGGCACAATGGTAGAAGCACAAAGTTGTGGAAGGGAGCACAAAGCACAAAAGGAAGAGGCAGAAGCATCATTTTCTTCATAATGTATTCACTCCAGCCTCCCTCCCTCTCTTGCTCTCTCCCCCTCTCTCTTCATGAAGCCAAACAAACTAGGAATAAAAACCACATAAAATCAACTAACCCAAAGTTCCTCAAAGCAGACAAGAGCAAAGCAGGAAGCAATCTGCTAAGGCAGACAAGAGTACGAGGAACAGAGGCTGCTCCCTTGAAGTCTTAAAGCCCTATACTCTCATGTCTTTACTCAAAACACTGCTGTTATGTCAAATTGAAATCCAGGCTGAGTGACAGCTCTTAACTCAAAAAGCTCTTAAGTTAGGACACTCTTAAGTAAAGGTTCCACTATAGATATATATACTTTTGGCTGGAGTTACACTTGAAAATGTACCTGTCCCAACTTACAAAGTCAACTTAAGAACAAACATACAGAACCGATCTTGTTTGCAACCTGGGGACTGCTTGTAGTATGATTTGTTTGTAGTTTGACTACCACACTTCTGAGCACACCTTTTACTATATTCAATAATTGCAAACAACTAAATTGTAACATGAGGACATGAAATTACAAATTACGAATATTTCAGCAGAATTTATGTTGGATTGATCAAACTACAGCTGCCTTTGAGGAGTGTTCACAATGTGTATAGAATGTGTTAGGAGAGCGCATATATTTATGTTATGTGGCAACCTAGGCTGCCTAAAACTTTTCTGATATTGGTGGAAATTAAATATGTTTTCTTGGACTGTTATGAGGATGATTTTTGGTACCAGCATCTACAAACCACTGCTGGTGCAGTGGGTTAAACCACTGAGCTGCTGAACTTGCTGACCAAAAGGTCGACGGCTTAAATCCAGGGAAAGGGGTGACCTCCCGTTATTAACCCAGCTTCTGCCAGCCTAGCAGTTTGAAAACATGCAAATGTGAGTAGATCAATAGGTACCACTCTGGCGGGAAGGTAACAGCATTCCATGCAATCATGCTGGCCACATGACCTTGGAGGTGTCTACAGACAACACCAGCTCTTTGGCTTAGAAATGGAGATGAGCACCAACCCCCAGAGTCAGACATGACTAGACTGAATGTCAGGAGAAAATCTTTCCCTTTAACTGATCTACAAACTAGCCAAAATGAAGAATGCCCAATGATCAAAGAAAGATGCATTTAATTGGACAATATTTTACACAACGATTTCAATTCAAATAATTTTTGACCTTTTTTCATTCATACATGACACAAAGGATGTCTCAAGAAAGTTTACTGATTGCTCAGAACAGGAGAAGCAGAAGGTTTGTTCTGTACTATTAAATATTCAATTTGACTGTAAATCTATTGATCAGACACGTGCGTTTGGAAGAGTTTTTGTGCTTATTTGCTTTTGTAAGTCAAGTTGCCCTTTTGCCCCATCTGTGTACATCAAGAGCATGTTAACCACGGTTGGCAAATATTGTAAGCCGACCTACCTAAACTAAGGTGCCCCAGCAAATACAGCAAACACCTACATTTTGTTCTGACCTCATTAGCTGTGCCCTTGGCATGAACAGTGTGAGGGCAAGTGAGTGGCTTGATTTCTACAAGTAAAATATACTGTCAGCTCACATGGACCAGGAACCTAAGGACTATGTGACCTTCTGGATTTATGCATTAATTCCCAGTATCATTTACCATGGTTTGTGTTAGCTAGGGCTGATCTAAGTTGTGCAGTAACAACATCTGGAGCACTGGTTCTCAACCTGGGGTCCCCAGATGTTTTTGGCCTTCAGCTCCCAGATATCCTAACAGCTGGTAAACTGGCTGGGATTTCTGGGAGTTGGAGGCCAAAAACATCTGGGGACCCCAGGTTGAGAACCACTGATCTGGAGGGCCACATGTTCTTCTTGTGGTAAAGGAAGACCAGACATGTTGGTCAATCCAGTCTAGAACCTAGCTTGAAATATGAAACCATTATAATATCAAGTCTGAGGACAGGGTGGAGTTGGTATAAGAGAAACCACTATACCAGAAGAAATATGTACAGCTCTAAGTGCAACAGAGCATAAAGTAATTTCTAGATTTATTTGCTCAGTAATCAGTCCTATTGAGATTGGTAAAAACTGTGTGTACTCTTATTTGTATCTGCTCAATTGCATTGTGTTAAATGGTAATTTCCCCAGGACTGTAATTGCATTATCTACAAGTGTGAAGATTGCACCTTAGACTCTATATGAAGATAAGAACACATGTCAGGCCTAAAACCTATTGGTAGCTCCAATATGCCTATATTACTTACTAGAAAAGGAGGAGTCTGCACTTTTTCTCCCACACCTTTAGTCTCAGGATTTAGCTCTCTTCTCTGTTCCTTGGAGTGAAAGGGAGAAATCTAAGGGCTATTAATGCCTTGACTGAAAAATGGGCTGGAGCTGTGATTTTTCCTCTGATTCTTTTATGTGCAGGGAAGACAATGGGTGGGTGAAATGAATTCAGCCAGCTCCAGAAACACCAGATGAAAGAATCAGGCCTTGCTCTTCCATGATCTTCCCCACAGGGAAAAGATAACTGTGTTGTGGTCTTCCTATAGACCAGTGGTTCTCAACCTGGGGGTCCCCAGATGTTTTTGGCCTTCAACTCCCAGAAATCCTAACAGCTGGTAAACTGGCTGGGATTTCTGGGAGTTGTAGGCCAAAAACATCTGGAGACCCCAGGTTGAGAACCACTGCTATAGACCATGACACAATTAGCCTTTAGGTCCTTTCTCTTGAAACCTTGTAGAGATATGGGGGAAAAGCAGAGCCTGTTCCATATACCCAAGTGTATAGAAGTCAAATTTAACCCACAAGCTGAAAACTCTCCATCCTCTGAAAAGGGCATGTGATCATTTGAAATACTTTGTAACTGATTGTTCCAATTTTTTCATCACAGATTTGTCTTCATTCTCAAAAACATTGCCAAGTCCTGCTGGAAGTGTTTTTTTTAAAAAATTATTTATATATTATTTATTTCCAATATTTCTATCCCGCCCTTCTCACCCGAAGGGACTCAGGGCGGCGTACAATTGATATTCAATATAATATGTCAATCACGCCATAGATATATTGAACAGAACTTCCCTATTCTGTCCTCTGCCATGCTGTTTCTAGTCTTTTTAAATGTCTGGGTGGAAAAATGGCTGTGGCAGCTAGGGGCAGCTGTTTTCGGTCTGTAGCTGGAAAATGCAGATAGATCTGGCCCATTGGCAACAATGGGGAACTTATGAGGCTCCCCTTTCCATTCCGGGCTGGCACCTTTTCCTTTTTTACTTTAAGGGATCCTGGGTGTCAGCAACAGGGTTAAGAAAGCATCTATCCTGGGACCCTTTCCTATTTATTTATTTATTTATTTATTTATTTATTTCAATCATTTATACCCCATCCTTCTCACCTGAGGGGACTCAGGGCAGCTTACAAGTGGCAATAAATGCCATTACACCATAATACAATGAACTAAAATGTTAAAACAGTTAAAACAGTCATAAAATACAGTATATAAAGTTTAAAACAGTGCAAAGCGCTTATGCCATTTGTCCTTCAAGGGAGCCTGGGTGTCAGTAACAGGGTTAAGAAAGCACCCTATTCAACCCATTATGTGGGACTTCCCACAGGCTACCCTTCTATATTCATCATTAAGACTGGAATTAAAAGAATCAAAGTTAAGATAACACTCTTTCTATGATCCTCTCCCTTCTGTCTGTAGAGGAGATTGGGTTTAATGCTTTGGTAAAGCTGTTTCTTTCTACTCTAGAGGAGATAGGCTGCAGATGTGTTCTCTCCCTGTATCAGTTTTCCAAGGCTTCTTACTTCCCAGGGAAGAAAGAGGAATCTCCCAGAGCTTCCTTTTAAAAACCCCTCTTTTTGTTCTACTGGAGGCCCTGTCTGGAGTGGGTACACTTCATTTTCTGGGTTTAATGCTTCCTCTAAGCTGTTTCTACTTTCTACTCTAGGAGAGATAACTAGGTGGCAGTAGTTTTCAGGGAATTAGGGTTTTCTTTTTGTTTGCTGGGATTTATTATTATCATTATTATTATCTTTTAGAAGTATTTGAAGGAAAGAAAGGGAAGGTGAAAAAACTAAAAGGGTAACTTTCCCAAGTCCCGTGCAAGTCCCCAACTCCCAGTCAGTCCGACTAAATAAAAAAAAATCAAGAAAATAAAGGAAAATCTAAAGATGAAACTGTGGTGCCGAATAGGGGAGGAGGAGCCAAGATTGGTTGCCACATGGTCCCATTTCGGATGGGAATTCGTGAAAGTAGGCCCTTTGCCATTACTGGCACCTGAACAAACCAAAGGAGTTTGATTGGCTGAAGGAAACAGATAAAAACAGATCCAGGCTCAAGCCTACTGACCAAGTGTCGCCAGGTGGCCCTCTCATTCTCATCATTGTGGTGGCCAGTGGGCTCAACATGCCTAGTGTCCATCATTTGTCATCTGGAATAATGTTGACCACAGCACCAAAAACATGGGAGGGGGAGAAAATTAATCTTCCCTTCTTTCCCAATCATTCTCCAATCGCCCTGCCACATTGACTGACATTAATCCAAGCAACGAGTGATAGATACTAGCCATGTTGCACTCAATGAGAACAGGAGGGGGTGGTGCGTGCCATCTCACATCCCTGAGGTTCAAGGCCATATTAAATTGAAGGGAATTGAAGACTTGGATGTTAGACAAGCCTTTAAGAATGTCTAGCCAATGGTTTGCAGTTATGATAGGTTCAAATCCCGGGAGTGGAATGAGTGCCCGGTGTCAGCTCCAGGTTCTGCCAACCTAGCAGTTCGAAAACATGCCAATGTGAGTATATCAATAGGTACCGCTCCAGCGGGAAGGTAATGGCGCTCCATGCAATCATGCTGGCCACATGACCTTGGAGGTGTCTATGGACAACGCCGGCTCTTCGGCTTAGAAATGAAGATGAGCACCAACCCCCAGAGTCAGACATGACTGGACTTAACGTCAGGGGAAACCTTTACCTTACAGCACTTTCATCACATTCCCTTGTTCTTTAGCTACAACTTGCACTATCCCTTTCCTTTCTTCTTGTTTACAGTTGGGCGTTTTTTTACAACAGATGATACTTTAGGTTACTGCCACTGTTCTGAGTTCAAATTGTTGAACTAGTGGTTTTCTTTTGTATTGTACTATGTGGTTATTTTATGTGTTGTTTTAGGCACTTTGTGCCATATGTAAGCTGCCCCGAGTCCCTTTGGGGAGATGGAGGCAGGGTACAAAAATAAAGTTATTACATTATTATTATTATTATTATTATTATTATTATTATTGACACAACGACATTGTATGACACAGCAAACAAGATAGATATGCTGGGTTTCGTATCACAAAATCACAAGTAGAACACTTCCCAAGTGTGATTTATTTATTTATTTATTTACAGCATTTATATTCCACCCTTCTCACCTCAAAGGGGACTCAAGGCGGATCACATTGCATAAAGGCAAACATTCAATGCCATAACATAGAGCAGAGACGGAGACAAGACGCAGGCACGGGCGGGCCTCGAACTCATGACCTCTTGGTCAGAGTGATTTGTTGCAGCTGGCTGCTAACCAGCCTACGCCACAGCCCGGCTGTGATGTATTTTCGGATGATGCGCACAGATCCCAGTAGGTGCCACCTTGTCATGGGGGGGGGGGGGCTTGACTGCTCCAATGATGCTGAGAGCTGTGCTGGCAGTAGTGTAACTACTGGCAGGTCCAACCAAGCCAGAGAGGCCTCCGCTGAGGAATAGAACTAAGAGCACCTAACCCATTAGCATTATGGAGAATCAAACCAAAACCAAGTCTATACTGGCTCGGTCGTCACCCAGGATGAAAAGGACCGCGGTGGATGCTGCTGATTCTGGACATCCATTGACAAGTGGCTACGGAATCAAAATACAAATGAACAGTCACAGAAGCAGCAGAAATATACAATGCCAGAAAACCGCACAATTACTATTATTATTATTATTATTATTATTATTATTATTATTATTATTATTATTAACCCAAATCAGATCCATGCACCGTGTAGCAACCATAAAGCTGATTTGTCAATGCTATCCAATTCCACTTCACAGTAAAGGGTCAGTGTAGATGTGCATTGAATAATATCCTTTTGTAACTAGTCAGATAGTCACACTCCTATTTCTGAAATTCTTATTAATTATACAATCTGAGAACTCTCTGATTAAAAGTAAAGTGTAGTAAGGAGTGTCTGAAAACAAAGCCTAACCTCTTCAATTGTCTCCAAACAATTCTGCAGATTCAGTTGAGTGTAACAAATGAGGCCAATTCAGAAATCATGTCATGTCAGTCTGAAAGATGACGTCATTGCATAGAACAGTCAGCTACGTGTGGCATGTTGTTCTTAACCAAATTACAGCTGAATTGCAATGACGTCAGTTCTACTGCGGCAAGGAAGAATAGTTGCAAAGAACAATTCTCCCCTCTACTGGCTATTCATAGTAGCAATACAAATTTTCTCTCTGCTCTATACAGCCTATTATTTTATTGCCTGCATCTTTATTTAGATAGAACATTCCAAACCTAACCTGATTCCTCCTCTTGTGCTTTAAATGAGGTTCAGTATTATTTTGCATTCCAAAAGGGAAGGTGCCCTTTTCTTTCCCTTCTTTTAGTGGCAGAAGAAACAGAAATAATAAAAGAAATGATGAAAACTAACCTCCAGCACCTTGAAAAACATGAAGACAATAACGCTCTTCATCTCCAACAATAGCTAGCAACATAATACTACATAACAAAATGTGGAAAATGTCTGTTCCTGGTTTGAAAGTGTTCTTTCCTGTTTAATTGTGTAGTACTTACTTTGAAAGTAAACTTCTTATACTCCAGAACCTTCATTTTGTAGCTGCCACAAACTGTGTTGAATAGGTTGAAACTGTATGAGATATTCATTGAAAAAACTATAGCAAAATGTACTGCAGGATGTCCCGCAAATAGATAGTTTCTGCACCTTAATAAACTTCTTCCATGTTTTTATGATAGAATCAATTAGGCAATGACATTTATAACCCAGGAACAAAAATCGTGTGGCATAGTGTAATCTATCTCTTTGTCATTAAATACTGCATGTGCACTGCAAAGATCCATGCAGCAGCATCTTTCCCTAGGTGTGAGTTTGTGTTTCATGACTATATGTTCTGATGCCAAATGCAGCAGGGGGACCAATGACATAAAAGCGACAAGTGCAACAAGCTCCTCTACATTTAAACTGGTCTAAAGCTGGATCAGCCTTGTACCTCATTAGCCAAAGCGTAAAGTCTGATCTCTGATTAATCCTATTTTCTGTTTATATGACCAGCTACTGATTTCTGTGTTGGCTGATGATTTCAGTGCAGAGGAATAGCAAAGTTTTTTCAAAATCCAATTATCACAGGAGCAGAAAGAGGGGTGAAACCTTCTGAACAGGGACATAGAGAGTAAAACAAACCACACAGGAGTGTTAACCGTTCCCTATGTGATCCAATGCTAATATAATAATAATAACAATATAGATATCTATTTTTGGCTGGAGTTATACTTAAAAATGTACCTGTTCCAACTTACAAATAAATTCATCATAAGCATAAACCTACAGAACCTATCTTGTTCGTCCCTTGTAAATGATCCTTGAAATAAAAACTAAAAGAAAACCAATTTTTAGCAGAAACATGTTACATTAAGGTTGGATCTACACTGCCATATATCCCAGGATCTGACGTAGATGATGATGATGTTTATTTATTTATATCTCACTTTTGCTTAGGGCCCTTCTACACTGCCCTTTTATCCCAAGATCTGATCCCAGATTATCTGGCAGTGGAGACTCAGGGCCTTCCAAACCCATATAACCCAGAATATCAAAACAGATAATCCACAATATCTGCTTTGAACTGGATTATCTGAGTCCACAGTGCCGTATAATCCAGTTCAATGTGGATTTTATACAGATGTGTGGAAGGGGCCTCCTGTATGCCAGTTTAAAGCAGATAATCTGGGATCAGGTCTTGGGATAAAGGGCAGTGTGGAAGGGCCCTCAAAGCGGCTAACATTAATAATACACTTTATTTATATTCTGCCCTTCTCCCCTAGGGGACTCAGAATGGATCACAGCACTTACAGCATACATAGGCAAACATGCAATGCCTTTAGAATCACATACAATGAGACACGCAAAACACAAATAAAGGCAAAGGCTTCTCCTTTTATCTCTGGCTCTCGGGGAGATTCTTTATCCATTTTCAGGACAAGTCTATGTTGTCACCTCCTGGTCATGTGGCTGGCAAAATTGCTTGGATCATCTCTTTGCCTTTTCCCACCAAAGCAGTACCTATTTATCTACTCACATTTACATGTTTTCAAACTGCGAGGTTAGCAGGAGCTAGGGCTGACAGATGAGAGCTCACCTCATCTCGTGGATTCAAACTGTCAATCTTCAGGTCAGCAGTTCAGCAGTAAAAGGGTTTAAAGATACAAATATTAAAACAGTATTAAACATTATTAGTATTAAAAACAATTCAGATTAAATCCATAAAAGCTGCTTATTCCCAGATTATCAAACAGTGTAGACTCATATAATCTAGTTCAAATCAGATAATATGGGATCAGATCCTGGGATATAGGACAATGTTGATCCAGGATAAGTTTTACATAACAATTTCATCATCATTTGTATACTTTTTAGACATTTTAATTATTGACATCATGTTATGATGGAATAGTGGATAATGAGGCCTATCTATTTTTAATCATTTGTTTGTTAGTTGTTATATGTTCACATTGATCTTTATTTTATGTATTGCTTGATTATGTATTTGGTTCATCTGCTTATTATGGCATTGAATATATGCCACTTTTTGTCTGGAAACTGCCCTGAGCCCCCCTAAGGAGATAAGGTGGATTACAAAGTTTTATTATGTATTATTACTACAAAGTTCACTTTGTCTTGATTTCCTTTGAAGGTCTGTATTCCCATATTCATGTCAAGTCAATACAGTTTGGTATAAAAACATCAGTGTTCAACATTTACACAAATGATCAGTCACTGCCAGAAGGGACAGAAAATTTCATCTATGCTGATGATCGTGCCATCACCACTCAAACAGGGAGCTTTGAAGTGGTTGAACAGAAACTTTCTGAAGCTTTAGGTGCTCTTACTGCCTATTATAGGGAAAACCAGCTGATTCCTAATCCATCTAAAACACAGATGTGTGCTTTTCACCTTAAGAACAGACAAGCATGCTGAGCTCTGAGGATTACCTGGGAAGGCAGATGATCAATGGTTTCATCAGCTTCTTTGCACAGTCTGCATTTTATTATTTTTAATAAATAATATTTATTATTTTAATACATAATTATTATGATTATAATTTTAAGTATAATTATAATATTATACTTATTATACTTATTCTAATTATAATTAGTAAGGTAAAGGTTTCTCCTGACGTTAAGTCCAGTCGTGGTCGACTCTGAGGGTTGGTGCTAATCTCCATTTCTAAGCCAAAGAGCCGGCATTGTCCGTAGACACCTCCAAGGTCATGTGGCCGGCATGACTGCATGGAACACCGTTACCTTCCCGCCAGAGCGGTACCTATTGATCTACTCACATTTGCATGTTTTCGAACTGCTAGGTTGGCAGGAGCTGGAACTAACAGCGGGTGCTCACTCCACTTCCCGAATTTGAACCTGGGACCTTTCGGTCTGCAAGTTTAGCAGCTCAGAGCTTTAACACACTGAGCCTCCAGAGGCTCCTAATTATAATTACAATAATAATAATAATAATCCTCAAAGCAAAACAGACAAAAAATCAGTACAAGAAAACCGCACTACAAACTAGAGCTGACAGCTGGCACAACAAAACCTTGCATGGAAAGTTCCTTGACAAAATTGAAGGAAAAGCTGATAAGGAGAAGACATGGCTATGGCTCACAAATGGGACCCTGAAGAAGGAGACAGAAGGCCTGATCCTTGCAGCCCAGGAGCAAGCCATCAGAACAAATGCAATTAAGGCCAAGATCGAAAAATCAGCTGATGACCCAAAATGCAGACTGTGCAAGGAAACCGACGAAACCATTGATCATATCCTCAGCTGCTGTAAGAAAATCGCACAAACAGACTACAAACAGAGGCACAACTATGTGGCCCAAATGATTCATTGAAACTTATGACTCAAGTACCACCTCCCAGCAGCAAAGAACTGGTGGGATCACAAACCTGCAAAAGTATTGGAAAATGAGCACGCAAAGATACTGTGGGACTTCCAAATCCAGACTGACAAAGTTCTGGATCACAACACACCAGACATCACAGTTGTGGAAAAGAAAAAGCTTTGGATCATTGATGTCGCCATCCCAGGTGACAGTCGCATTGACGAAAAACAACAGGAAAAACTCAGCCGCTATCAGGACCTCAAGATTGAACTTCAAAGACTCTGGCAGAAACCAGTGCAGGTGGTCCCGGTGGTGATGGGCACACTGGGTGCTGTGCCAAAAGAGCTCAGCCGGCATTTGGAAACAATAGACATTGACAAAATTATAATCTGCCAACTGCAAAAGGCCACCCTACTGGGATCTGCACGCATCATCCGAAAATACACAGTCCTAGACACTTGGGAAGTGTTCAACTTGTGATTTTGTGATACGAAATCCAGCATATCTATCTTGTTTGCTGTGTAATAATAATAATAATAATAATAATAATAATAATAATAATAATAATAATAATAATAATAATAATAATAATAATAATAATAATAATAATAATAATGGCAGTGAGCTGAGAACCTAGTACACAAACAAGCGCGTTGTCATTTGAATGATAGTGTTGGTGGGGATCCTGCTCTTCGGCGCCCTCTGCCGGCGGATGGAGGTAAAGGACGGCCCGGCGGCGTGGGGCCTCCCGGTTTGGCAAGTCCCAGGAAGGGAGGGAGGAAGGAAGGAAGGAAGAGAAGGCAAAGCAGCAGATCCTCTTCCTCCTGCTCCGTGTGGTGTTCCGCTTCGGGGCCATGGCGCGGGTGCTGATCGTGGGCGCCGGCTTGACGGGCAGCGTCTGCGCGGCGCTTCTACGGGCGGAGTTCCCCCCGGAGCGCCTCTCGCGGATCGCGCTCTGGGACAAGGCCAGGGGCGCAGGTCAGTTGCTCGCTCCCCTCTTTCCCTTTTTCGGGGCAGAAGGACAGGAAATAGAAAGTCTATGGGACTCACGGGGAGATCTGGTCAGGTAAACAAAGTCCCTCGCCTGTTGGTTAGTTGCGATTGTGAGTTGGGAGTCTTTCTTCCTGGGAAAGGCGTCCTTCCCGAACGGGGTTGTCATTCATTCCAGGAGATAGAGAGAGACAGAGAGATATAATCTTGGCTCATCATAAGAGTTGGAAGGGCTGCCCAGCCAAGTGACATAGAAGTGGGAAATTAGTCTTTCTCTTCCCCCCCCCCCCCCCTCTCCTACATGTTGCATGATGCGATAGGCTCCAGCTGGATCTACACGCTGCCGGTTTAGACCCACATTTAGACCCCGTGGACCCATACGTTTACAGTGTTTGCAATCACGAGTTAGCAGGCAAAGCAATCGGGAAGGAGACATGGTTTCCATGGCGGGCTTGCAACCATGTGCTACTTGTTTTGGGGGGAGGTTTGGAAGGCTTGGAAAGGGGATCATGCCCACCTTTTAAAACAGAAACAATGTTCAATGTTTCATGGCCGGAATCACTGGGTTGCTGTGAGTTTTTCGGGCTGTATGGCCATGTTCCAGAAGCATTCTCTTCTGACTTTCGCCTGCATCTGTGGCAGGAATCCTCAGCGGTTGTGAGGTCTGTTGTGAGCCTGGCTGCTTCCTGCTTGAGGGAATCCTTTCTTTGGTGGGGGGGAGGTGTTAGCTGGCCCTGACTGGGTGGGAGAAAGAACTCTTGTCTGTTAGAGGCAAGTGTGAATAGTGCAATTGTCCAGCTTGGTTAGCATTGAATAGCCTTGCAGCTTCAAAGCCTGGCTGATTTGCCAGCTAACACCTCCCAGGCAGGAATGCTCATCAAGCTGAGCAATTGCACTATTCACACTTGCCTCCAACAGACAAGAGTTCTTTCTCCCACCCAGTCAGGGCCAGCTAACACCTCCCAACAAAGGATACCCCCCAGGCAGGAAGCAGCCTGGCTTTGAAGCTGCAAGGCTATTCAGTGCTCATCAAGGTGGCCAACTGCAACAGTCACACTTGCCTCCAACAGACAGGAGCTCTTTCTTTCTCCCACCCTGGACCTTCCACAGGTAAACCCCATTTGACTAGTTTCCAACAGACCTCACAACCTCTGAGAATGCCTGCCATAGATGTGGGAGAATCGTCAGGAGAGAATGCTTCTGGGACATGGCCATACAGCCGGGAAAACTCACAGCAACTCAGAAATAATGTTGTGCATTTTTAGTGCACAACATGGGAAGCAATGCTGGAGCTCACCCGGCGCAAAGGAGTGCTTCCTCGCCTAGATCCCTAACCCAGCTGTCAATACACAAACTCCATTGGGGTGCCGGCTTTTTAAATTTCCCCTTCCCGTCCCCGTCTTCCTGGAAATCACTGCCCAGGGCTTGGGAGCGCGCTGTTACCAAGGGCTGAGCAATGCTGCCTCCTCCTCTTCCTCCTCCTCCTCCTCTTTCCCTTTCTGCCGCTTCGCCTTGTTGTTACTAGGCGCCGCCGGCTCCACGGAGGCCGCTGATTGGCCCCCGCGCGGCGTGTGTCGTTTTTTAAAAAACCCTTCTTGTCTCCACGCACGTGACGGCGAAGGGGGAAGAATGGCCACGAGCCGCGGAGAGCGGGATCCCCGATGCACCGCCGACCTGGGCGCCCAGTACCTCACTCTTGGCGACCCCAAGCACCGCAGGTGAGTGAGCCAGCCGCAAAAGCGGACCTCTCCCTCCCTCTCTCTGTCTGTCAGTCTTTTTGGCTGGGAACTAGGTGACATCATCGCCCAGCATCACAGGTGGGACTGAGCCGCCAGGTGCCTGCAAAGCAAAGGAGATCCTGACTTTTTGGAGCCCTTTGACATCACTTGAACTGCCCCGGCTCAGTGCTATGGAAATCAGGGGAGTTGTAGTTTAGCAAAGTACTTCGCCCTCTGTGCCAAAAGTGTGCTGGCAAGAGAGAAGGCAGACTACAACTCCTGTGATTGCATTGCCCTTGGCTGTGGCAATGAAACACTGTCAAGCACAGCATCAATTCTACAGCCTGGAGAAAAGCATACTCTCTCTATATACAGTAGAGTCTCACTTATCCAACACTCGCTTATCCAACGTTCTGGATTATCCAACACATTTTTGTAGTCAATGTTTTCAATACATCGTGATATTTTGGTGCTAAATTTGTAAATACAGTAATTACTACATAGCATTACTGCGTATTGAACTACTTTTTCTGTCAAATTTGTTGTATAACATGATGTTTTGGTGCTTAATTTGTAAAATCATAACCTAATTTGATGTTTAATAGGCTTTTCCTTAATCCCTCCTTATTATCCAACAGATTTGCTTATCCAACATTCTGCCGGCCCGTTTATGTTGGATAAGTGAGACTCTACTGTATATATATTCTAGTCTGGACAAAATTATTCTCTCTATATATATGTATGTATATACAGTAGAGTCTCACTTATCCAACATAAACGGGCCAGCAGAACATTGGATAAGCCAGTTCACTGTCCCTCAGATCTTGGAGGGCTAGACTTCCTCAGCGACAGCGCCTGGAAAGGTGCACGCAGGGCGAGGAAAGGTACGCTC